>NC_045441.1:146389019-146402884 GCF_002776525.5 Piliocolobus tephrosceles
TTCACACAAGTCCTTCGTCCCCTGATGAAAGAGGGAGTCTTCACACACATCCTTCTTCCCCTGATGAAACAGGGAGCCTTCACACACATCTGCAGCCTAGAGCCCTCAGAGGTGTGATACTCGAACAATGTGTTCACATGGGTCCTATGAAGCATATATTAGGAGAAACAAAAGCTATTTATTGCCACTAGGAGTCATCTCCCAATTAGGCTGGAAATAACATGAAAAAATATATCCCTGAGATTCTATAGAATTCACAGACTTAAAACTACCTTTAACCAAAATAAGCAAACCATAGATGTTGTACATAGATAAGAGATCATTTTGTCACTGTAATTTTAGCTATAGTTGCCTCTATCTTAAATATCATTCCATTTATTCCTGAGTTATCACTCAGTGGTTCTACTTGATAGTTTACTACATATTGATAATTGCTCATTTCTTGTTATGGTCATAAAACATGCCAACAAAGAAGAGAAGTGGCATCTAGCATTTTAACACTGATTTTATTGCTTGTGTTCTAGGATACTCCTATCACTCAAGACTTATGAGGCAAACATATGAGCCCTCCACCAACCAGACTATTTATAAGAGTTCTGCATAAAAGGCCTTTTCTTAACTAAGGACTATTTGGAAATCTCTTTTTCCCCGACTTTTATGAGTGAAATAATTTAAATTTAATTATTTATATATAATTAAATATAATTATCTGCCTTTAGAACATCTTAGCAATCATACATCTCAAGGTGATTTTCTGAATATTAGTTTTCAGGACATGACACTCTAACCACAGAAAACACTGAGCTCCATCTGTTCTTAGACCAGCCATCCAGTTGAGAATGGAGAAGATGAACAAATCTCTGACCAAAGCTTCCATGTTTCGGAAATGGTTTTCCATAAGAACCGAGGCTTCCATTTGGTTGCATTACTCTGGGAGTTGTTATTTCTCTCTAGCAATGACTTAGACATAACACAGGCTTATTTGTATCAAGTCAACCTATAAGGGCTACAATAAATGTAACACATTTGACTAGAGTTTTCCAAATAGCAGCAGTGAAGAAGTTTGTAGTCAGTTTAAATAAAGATAAGCCTCAGGTACTAGATTCCCTTGACTTTTTGTGGATAAAAAGAAGACAGCCAAGGCACATATGGCAAGAAATCTAGTTTTAAAGTTAACTATTTAATGTTGATGCTTTACAACCAACATAAAAGTAAATGCTTCTCTTTTCAACTGGTGAATTTTCTTGAAAGTTGTTTAGAAATGAAAAAAAGAAAACTTCTGTAGACTGTTTTTGTTTGTTAATTTTACTAGCATGCTCTCTGTTGGCTTGACAGACTGACCTGTCTATTTGATACCGGGATTTGGGGTGAAGCCTATAACATGAATAGATGGGTAGGTGAGGGATACGTGATAGACGGATGGGTAGAGAGATGGGTGGGTGGGTGGGTGGGGGATAGGTGATAGATGGATGGGTAGAGAGATGGCTGGGTGGGTGAATGGGTGAGGGATAGGTGACGGATGAGGAGAGAGATGGTTGGGTGGGTGAGGGATAGGTGATAGATGGACAGGTACAGAGATGGTTGGGTAGGTGGGTGAGGGATAGGTGATAGATGAATGGGTAGAAAGATGAGTGAGTGGGTGGGTGGGTGGCGGATAGGTGATAGATGGATGAGTAGAGAGATGGTTGTTTGGGTGGGTGGGTAGGTGAAGAATAGGTGATGGATGGGTAGAGAGATGGCTAGGTGGGTGGATGGGTGAGGGACAGGTGACAGACGGATGGGTAGAGAGATGGTTGGGTGGGTGAGGGATAGGTGATAGATGGTTGGGTAGAGAGATGGGTGGGTGGGGGGGTGAGGGATAGGTGATGGATGGGTAGAGACTGTTGGGTGGGTGGGGTGGGTGAGGGATAGCTGATAGATGGATGAGTAGAGAGATGGTTGGTTGGGTGGGTGGGTGGATGGGTGAGGGATAGGTGATGGATAGGTAGAGAGATGGGTGGGTGGGTGGGTGGATGGGTGAGGGACAGGTGATAGATGGTTGGGTAGAGAGATGGGTGGGTGAGGGATAAGTGATAGATGGATGGGTAGAGAGATGGTTGGTTGGGTGGGTGGGTGGATGGATGAGTAGATGGGTGAATACATATATATATGTATATATCCACCATATATATATATATATATACATATATATATGTATGAGTTGGTGAGTGGGTGGGAGGGAGGATTGGGTGGATGGATGGGTAGATGAATGGGTGGATAGATGAGTGGGTGGATGGGTGGTTGGGTAGGTGGGTGGATGGGTGGTTGGGTGGGTAGAGAGCTGGGTAAGTGGATAGATGCATGGGTGGATGGCTGGATGGATGCATGAGGAGGTAGACGGATGGATGAAAAATTGATGGGTGGGTGGTTGGAGATATGTACATATTTATTGCTTATATTAATTCAAACATAATTAGAAACTTTCTCAAAATACTGTCTATAGCTTAAGAATCATTTTGCATTAAACTCTTCTCATCTTGTGGACTATACATTTAGTGAATTGCTCATTCCATTTTTTTACTCAGTAGTATGTTCAGAGAAACATAGTGCTAATAAAGATTTCAAAATTATCAAACAAAATCATAATGATTTAAGAGAATCTGGCTGAACATAATTTGAGGCCAGGTAAAACCTGGGAGAATTCGCTACACACAGTACATGTTTCAGGGGCTCCCTAAAGCCAGCCCCTCAGCCTTGAGGCAGAGGCACAGGGGAACTGCCAAGAAGCCGGCCCTGTGTCTGGCCTTGAGTGGGCGCAAACCGAGACAGCATGCTGCTGTGGTGCTGACGAACAACTGCAAAATTTAGACCTAAGGCAATTCGTTTGGCAATGCCCTATTTCATAGATGAATAACTTGAAACCCTTGGAGTTTTAGGTACTAGCTCCGAACAGTCCAGTTTTAATATCAACGCCGCCAATGGAATCACGACTTCAGCATTCTCGGCTGAGAGCCTTCTGCGAGGCATGAGGATAAGTGAGAGACCCCCACGCAGGCCTGCACCACTGCCCTTTTCTGACTGTCACGGGACCAACCCCCACACTGTAGAGCCCCCCGCAGGCCTGCACCACTGTCCTTTCCCGCTCTCTCGCTGGACCGACCCCCACACCATAGACCCTCACGCAGGCCTGCACCACTGTCCTTTCCCGCTCTCTCGCTGGACTGACCCCCACACCATTTCTGCTTTTGCTCCCCAAATTACTCCTGATGATAACTTGCCTCCTCCAGTCTTGTTCCTTGTTCACTGGCGTCCCTCACGCTAGGGAAGCCCACAGCTTGGTGCTGGGTAATCCAAGCTGCCAACAGAAAACCAGTAAAAATGAGCTCACGTCTGGCTGGTACAGAATTTTCTCTGCGCACCTCATTCCATCTGTGTCTCTTACAGAGGAGACGCCGGGACCATAAAACCCGGAATTCCACGTGGATAGCACAATGCACGCCTACTTCCCTAACACACACCTTTCATTTATCACATTTCCTGCACAACTGTATATTCCTGCCTCCCATACATGAGGCACTAACTTCCCAAAACATCTAGCCTGAGAGCTTTCAAAGGAGGAAGATCAGAGAACCAATTCCTATTTGAATGTATGAGGAGACAAAGACACATAAAGGTATTGCAAGATAATTTAACATCATGCAAGCCTTAATGAAAACATAATTATTGATGATGCTTTATTTTCTTAAAGCATTGAGCAACTGCATTACTGTGCAGATCGTCTCTTGTTTGCAATTGCTTTGCCGTTACATGGGATTTGGGAAATCCTTTCTGTGCCAGGGAATGCCTTGCCCCATAGTTTTCTCATGGAGTATTTGGAAGGAAACAGATTGTTCAACATGTACGCTTTGCCTTTGAACTTTAGACACATTTGCCTCGTTTGAAATTCTACTGCAGCCTGTTATACCTGCTGGGTAGTATGACTGGTACCAAGAGAAGACCCTTGTTCCCCCAGCACAGGGGTGGGCCGGGTCTCACCAGGAGCAGCAGAAAGCTCACCATTCCTGAAGGACCAGAGCTGCCCCATCTGTGTTTTTTTGTTTTGTTTTGTTTTTGTTTTTGAGACGGAGTCTCGTACCATCACCCAGGCTGCAGTGCAATGGCATGATCTCAGCTCACTGCAACCTCTGACTCCCGGGTTCAAGCAATTCTCCTGCCTCAGCCTCCTGAGTAGCTGGGATTACAGGCACCTGGCACCATGCCCAGCTTTTTTTTTTTTTTTTTTTGTATTTTTAGTAGAGATGGGGTTTCACTATGTTGGTCAGGCTGGTCTTGAACTCCTGAGCTTGTGGTCTGCCCACCTCGGCCTCCCAAACTGCTGGGGTTACAGGCGTGAGCCACTGTGCTCGGCCCCCATCTGTGCTTTCTATTGCAGCTTCGCTCTCATGATGCTTAAGGATTCATGAGCTACACAAACAAATGACTGAATTATTAGTGACTAACATTTAGAAATAGAAGCATTCACCCAGAGTTAGGACCAAGGCTTTTTCCTGAAGCCTCAGCAGCTTGGCCACAGCCTTTGGTGCTTGCTGTAGGACAGACAGCAAAGGTGAGAACCCCTGCCCCGAGAGTGCTCCTGGGGGCTCCACTGCGCAGTCCCCACCATCCCTCAGGGTCTTCTGGGCATCGTGGCTCACTCTGGTTTTGTTTCTTGTTTTACTTTTGTTTCTCTGGACGCTCAGGCTGCTAACTCCCGAAGGCAACTGCCAGCCTTCATACAACTCCAGCTTGCAATCCCAAATGAAATGTAATGCACACTCATGGGCCAGCACCCGTGGTGGGAGGAGCCGCTGGGCCCATAACTGGGGCGAGTTTATATTCCTCCCTGCCCTGGGTTGCAGGTCTCAGTCTTTCCTGCAGGAGGTGAGTGCAGAATAACCTGCCTCACCCATCTGCCCCGAAGCCTCCTGCAATCAGCTCGTCCACAGCTTCTCTGACTGGAGAGACACATTCAGCAGAGTGAAGTGATTTTTGTTTGGTCCTGGTGAGAAAAATAAGAATAATGCCAAGCAGGGGTATCTAGTATTGGCGGCGTAGGTCATAAGTAAAATGCATATTTTATCACAGTGTTTGGTGTCATTTCAATATAAATCTAACTTGTTCCTGTGTTTACATATTTCTTGGCTTAGACATTTTATTATTTTAATAATGTATCTGGAAAGCTACCCTTTATTTGGTGCTAAGTATCTGCACACGCAGAGCATTTGATTCTCACAACTCTGACGTAGACATCGTCTCGACTCCACGGAGGAGCACGCTGAGGCCGGAAATCTGCCCAGGGTCTCACGGCAAGTTGAGAAAAATGGAGTCAAATCCATGTGCCTTTGAATCCAGAGCCTGTCCATTCTTTCACGGAATCATTCCTTCACTCATTCAACAAATAAGCCCGTTATGGGCCAGACACTGTTCTAGTCACTGATGACACATAATTGAGCAATACAGATCGAGGCCCTGCCTTCAAGGAGTGTAGGAGTGTATACTTTCTGGTTCCGGTTTTGCAGAGACGAGGTCTCGCTCTGTTGCCCTGGCTGGTCTCAAACTCCTGGCCTCCAGGGATCCTCCCACTTCAGCCCCCAAAGTACTGGGATTACAGGCATGAGCCACTGCACCCGGCCAGGTGATGAAGATTCAAGTCCTACGGGTGTCATTACAAGAAAGCTCAGAGCTGCCTGGGAGACTCCTCATTACCTGATATCCAGTACCCAAATCCAGCATTTACCCAACGCTTCACACTTGAAATGCATTGAAAAGTCTGGAGAAAAGAATGGGTTCTTGCCAATCTGATTCCACTAACGGTAGAAATTAGAGTGTTTTTTTCCTAACAACAATGGAAGAGTGAGTTGTCCAGCTAACACGTATTGCAAACCTCCACAGCAGGCACTATTCTAGTTTTTCCTAGAGTCTCTCCAACCCTGTCATGGCCTGACGATCATAGATATCATTTGTGGGGTCCTTTGTTGAAGAATTGTAAGAGTCTCAAGATGATACCAGCAAAGTATGAACCATGTGTGGAGCCTCTAAGAGCTGGGTCCCAGCCACACGCCCAGGCCACCTGCATCCTTGTGGGGAAACTGAGGCTCAGGAAAATAAGGAACCTGCTGTCCTCCTAAATAGTCACATCATTTTCACACTAGGAAACAAGGCTCCATCAATATTTTAAACACAAATATCTTCAATCAAATCATGGGGTTCATTTAACCTGAGAAATGCCATCTTTCACTCAGAGTATTTGCGAATCCACAGTGGTCTTCCCTTGTTGTCTCATCTTAAAGATGGGATGGGGGAGTTCTGACGTACTCTGACATTTCCTTGACATTCCTTATTTCCAGGAAAACCTCGTGTCGCTGTCTGGAGCCACTAGCTTGCACCTTTGCAACTGCTTGCAGTATTCAGACAGGGCACTGAAGATGCAGCCGGGGCTCCGTTTGGGAAGGAATTACATCACATGAGGCCCCATTCCCCTCCTTCCTCACTTGGCAAATCCAGAACACAGGTGGAACAGGTGGCAACATTGCCAGTGAGGGCCGGAGTCTGCAGGTGGTGGATACGCCACATCCAGATGCAAACGCCATTTACCCAGACCCTCCCCTGGGGCTCCTGGGAGTTTCTCACCACTGGGGGCTCTTGGCTTTGAGTGATATTACTAACCCACAGCACTGTCGCTGCAGTTGTTAATCTGCGCTGCCCTGATGTGTAGACAAAATTATCCAGGGCTTCACAGTCATCGAGGCTACAGGGAAAACCAGAGGGCCAGCCCAGGGAATGAAGGACCGTTCTCACCCCTCACAGGATTCCTGCTGCCTACAACGTCCTGGTAAATCTCTTATGCACGGGGATGAGACTAGCGGCAAAAACAATCACAATTCTGTCCCTGGAAACTGAAACATACATACTTTCCAGAAGTTTCCCTGCAAACCCCAGAGACCCCTCCCACTAGCGGGGGGAGAGGGGCAAGCAAGGGGAAGGATCTGGAGGGGCCGGGGAAGCACTGGGATCGCCGCAGGATGGAGCAGGCCAGGCATCTCCCGAGCCCCGAGCACAGAGAAGACCCCAAGGAGAAGCATCAGGGTTGAGAATTCCCACTGCTGCCTCTTCGGTAATGACACCGTATTCATCAATCCAGTAAATCACGCAGATGAGAAAGTAAACGCTTCTCACACCAGGAGGGCACACGAAGACTGATCACAGAATTAGGCTGCGTGCCCCAAACGCCCCGGCAGATCCAGGACCGCACGTGGCTGACGTCGGGGCTCAGCCGAAGCCGTCTGGGAAAGAATTGACACAGAGCCCGTCTCACTGTGGACTCAGGGGCTCCTGGGAATGTGTCTTTGGCATTCTTTTTCCTGGGAGCGCTGCCCACCTCACCGAGATTCTGTGGAAGGCGGCCTGGCATCAATCACTGCCGCCGCAGACAGCCACGATCACGTCGTAAAACCCGGCTGCGGTCACTGCGGGTCTGCTGGCATAATTACATCACATGCTAATGCAGTTTTAATGGTCTCTAATGATGTCATAAGAAATAATGGGATTTATTTGACAGCTACATAACCACTAACAAAACATATTCAGGGTAACTAGCACTTCCACAAAACCGCAGGAGAGTCTGAGAGTGGCAGCTGGCGCATCCTGTCCGTCTCTTTCCCTTTCCTGGAAGGCTGAGCAGCTCTGAGAACAGGCTCTGACAGCAGCACCGCCTGACTGTGTCGGCGCCCTTCAGAACTCCTCCCCTCCCCGAGACACCAACGAGGCACAGTCCACACCCCCGTCCATCCCTCAAGCTGGTGCATCTGCCAAGTGTGTGCCCGGGGCTGCTGGGCTGGGTGAGGCACAGGACACTGAGGGAAGGCTTGTGCGCTCCACTGCACCTGAGCACACACGCACACAGGCACCAGAACGCAAGACCCAGGTGTGGGGCAGCCTCCGCCTGGCCAGGACTGGGGACCTTGGAGAAGGTGCTGGACACAGCAAGGATCAGACTTCAGCTCTGATATGTGGGCAGTGAGGCCACCAGGGAGGCTCCCTGGGGAAGAGGCGGAGATCCGGATTCTGGAAGGCTCTCAGGGACGGGCGGCGGGACTCGGGTTTGACTGTAGGAAAGACGCGGGAGATGCGTGGAGAGTGATGTTCACCAAGGACTGCATCCGGCGAAGCCCAGCCCTGCTCCCGGAGAGCGGAGAAGCCCTGTGTGCTCAGAATCCATCCTCCGACAGGGAAGGCGGTGGCTGGGAGGGCCAGGCGCCAGGAGCGGGCCGGGCGAGGCCCACCTGCTCTGTGAAGCCAGAGGCTCCCCGAGGCAGCACCTCCTCCGCCCGCCCTGGCCTGGCGTCTGCCAACCCCACCATTTTGCTGAGACTGTGAAGGTGAATGGTGTGCTTGGGCTCTGTGACTGGAAGAAGGACGTTTATTTCGTGAACACACGAGGCTCCTTACGGGAGAGGAGTGGGAGAGGCGAAGCAAAGCGTGACCAACAAGGAGCTGGGGAGAAAGAGAAAGTAAGGAAGCAGTGGGGGAGGGGAGCGGGGCTGGGGGGAGGGCCGGAGAAGAGAGAAGATGGTAGAAGGTGACAGTGCGGGGTTCCTGGGTCCTCGAGGGGAGCCAGGCTTCTCAGCCTTGAAGACCTACTTCTTCTCTGGCTTCATCCCTGGGTTCCACATCTCCAGCTACCTCCCCTTCCCCCACCCCCCGACATCCCCAACTGCCTCCCCTTCCTCCCCCCACATCCCAGGCTGCCTCGCCTTCCTCCCCTGACATCCCCTTCTTTCCCCCACTCCCATCAGTGGTCATGCTTCACTTCCTCTCCCCACTCCTCCCTCATAAGGATCATTGTGTTCATGAAATAAACTCATTCCTTATTTTATTTTATATCTTCCATAGGTTTTGGGGAACAGGCAGTGTTTGGTTACATGAGTAAGTTATCTGGTGGTGATGTGTGAGATTTTGGTGCAACCATCACCCAAGCAGTGTGCACTGAATCCAATGTGTGGTCTTCTATCCCTCACCCTCCTGCCACCCATTTCCCCAAGTCCCCAAAGTCCACTGTGTCATTCTTAAGCCTTAGCATCCTCACAGCTTAGCTCCCACTTATGAGTGAGAACATGCGATGTTTGGTTTTCCATTCCCGAGTTACTTCATTTAGAATAATTGTCCCCAGTTCCATCCAGGTTGATGGGCGTTTGGGTTGGTTCCATATTTTTGCAATTGCGAGTTGTGCTGCTATAAACATGTGTGCAATATTTTTCTCATATAACGACTTCTTGTCCTCCAGGGAGACACCCAGAAGTGGGACTGCTGGATTAAACGGTAGTTCTACTTTTAGTTCTTTAAGGAATCTCCACACTGTTTTCCATAGCGGCTGTACTAGTTTACGTTCCCATCAGCAGTGTGGAAGTGTTCCCTGTTCATGACATCCACACCAGCATCTACTGTTTCTTGATTTTTTGATTATATCCATTCTTGCAGGAGTAAGGTGGTATGACATTGTGGTTTTGATTTGAATTTCCCTGATCATTAGTGATGTTGAGCATTTTTCCATGTGTTTGTTGGCCATTTGTATATCTTCTTTTGAGAATTTTCTGTTCATGTCTTTAGCCCATTGTTTGATGGGATTGTTTGTTAATCTTGCTAATGTGAGTTCTTTGTAGAGTCTGGATATTAGTCTTTTGTCGGATATATACATCATGAAGATTTTTTTCTCACTCTTTGGGTTGTCTGTTTACTGCTGAAAGAAATCACAGATGATGCAAACAAATGGAAACACACCCCATGCTCATGGATGGGTAGAATCAATATTGTGAAAATGACCATCCTGCCAAAAGCAATCTACAAATTCAATCCAATCACCATCAAAATGCCACCATCATTCTTCACAGAACCAGAAAAAGACAATCCTAAAATTCTTATGGAACCAAAAAAGAGCCTGCATAGAAAAAGCAAGACTAAGCAAAAAGAATAATCTGGAGGCATCACATTACCTGACTTCAAACTATTCTATAAGGCCATAATCACCAAAACAGCATAGTACTGGTATAAAAATAGGCACATAGACCAATGGAACAGAATAGAGAACCCAGAAATAAACTCAAATACTTAACAGCCAACTGATCTTCAACAAAGCAAACAAAAACGTAAAGTGGGGAAAGGACACTCTATTCAAAAATGGTGCTGGGATAATTGGGATAATTTGCAGCCACATGTAGGAGAATAAAACTGGATCCTCATCTCTTCCCTTATCCAAAGATCAACTCAAGATGGATCAAGGACTTAAATCTAAGACCTGAAACCATAAAATTTCTAGAAAACAACATTGGAAAAACTCTTCTAGACATTGGCTTAGGCAAAGACTTCATGACCAAGAACCCAATAGCAAATGTGACAAAAACAAAGATAAATAGCTGGGACTTAATTAAACTAAAAAGTTTCTGCACAGCAAAAGAAACAATCAGCAGAGTAAACTCATTCCTTCTTCCAGTCTTCTAGCCCAAACAATCCCATTGTATATAAAGAGCGCACATCTTCCATTGCACCAAAAGAGTTTAAAACCCAGCTCACCACGAAAGCTATGGAGACTTTAAAAGAAGTCCCACCTTGTGTTTAAGAAAATCTCACTCATGTGTTCCCAGCACAACAGTGCGCCCGTCGGCCTCAGGTCTGCTCCAATCGGTGTGGACAGCAAAGCCCCTGGCCACCCTGACCGTCCAGTTGTTGGCCACGTGGCCAACCGCTCCTCCATGCTTCATTCTGGCCCACTCTGTCCCAGGGGATGTTACTGGGGGAGGGCAGAGATGGCCAAAGCAGTGAGCAGAGGCAGGCCCATCTCTGCCGGTCACTACACCACGGTGGGCCCTGAGGTCCCAGTATCTGCTCCCAGTGAGCAGCTATAGAGCTTGCAGCGGACCCTGTGGCCCCTCTCCTATCCTGAGGATGAAGTGGTTCCTCTCCCAAGCCCCAGATCACAAACTGGACCCATGTGGCAGGCACTGAGCCCAGATGCCAGGCAGCCCCTAGCCCACGCCTTCACCCTGAAGCCATGAGGCTCACCGTGCGTGGCAGCCGTCGGCAGCAGGGTGGCCGAGAGGGAACCTTCAGAAAACACTGAGTGCCTGTGCGGCCGAGCCATGGCCTGCTGTGTGTGGACAGCCACCACAGAAGGGCTTTGCCAGAGGAAAACACAGTAAACTCAATGCACGTGTCCCGAGCTGGCCTGAGGACGTTTTATTCCAAAGCCACCTCTTGTGACGCCTGCCCTCTGCCCAATTATCTCAGTTATGTGTCGGTGTGATAGCCTCCTCCCTCCCATGGCTCCGGGCCACCCTGCTGCTCGCGGAGGCGCCTCTCACAGTACCCAGGCTGCTGCTTCTCCATGACCCCCAGATGTCCCCGATGACAACCTCACTTTTAACTAAGGAGGCATCCACACCTCCACGCATCCACGCGTTCATCAGTATTGGGGGCCTTGGCAGCAACAGGTGAGTTTCCCAGGGCTGCAGAACCACAGAGCGTGCCCCATGTATTTGACAGGCAGGGGTGTGGGACGGGCCCGCAGCTTTGCGGGTGTTGGAGGGATGAGGCCTTTGTTGTTCAAGGACTCATTGCATTGTTCAGGACACAGACAGGCACTGAGGAGCTGATGGTCTGGGGAGAAAGACAGCACACGGCTAATGTGCTGGGGGCCACGGTGCAGGGAAGGCACTGCAGACCCGGGAGGACACGCCCCCAGGACGGCACCTCGTGCTCCTCAGCGGCATCAGAGCTGAGTCCTAGACAGGGAGCCTGACGGGACAGGAGCTGGGGCATCGGTGCATGGGGAACCCCTCCTTGTGAAATAAGCCATCAGCAGGACCCCGTAAGGCCTCGGTGTCCAGACACGCACCTGTCCCTGTCTGACAGCACAAGCAGGTGTGAGCACCTAGAACAAAGGGCCTGTGGTCATCAGCTGCAGTCAGTGTGAGGCTCCCACTCACCACCTTTGGCCTCATCCTTCCTGTGCGTGTGGCCTGGGCCCAGGGTGAGTTCCTGAGTCCTAAAACCAGGTGCCTTCCTGGGGGCCATAGGGAGGGATAGTGCCAAAGATACAGGTCTGGGATGGAATCCTTCGTGGCAAGGAATGCAGTTTGAACCATTCAGGACACTTGATGGCAGGTGGTTCCTTCCAATTCAAAGTAAGAGGTAAAAAGCCTTAAAATAACAGCAGTAGGGAAAAGAACGTGAAAAGCTCTGCACACAGGTGAGACTCAAAGACCATCAGGAAAACTGCACTTTCTGGACTAACATTGCTGTGCCCAGGGAGCGGCGATGTCCGAGGCACGGCCCACTCTCTGGACCCTGGGAGATTCCCCTCCTCTCCAGCCTCACTTCCCTAGCCTGAGATGTACTCAGAATGTCTGAGGTCATTGGCAGTTCTAGAACTTCTCTAGCACTGTCCAACTTGTTTGTCTCATGACCCAGGTTTCAAACAGCTCAGGGACAGGGATGAGTGTTCCCCTTCTTACATGTCCTGCTCTGTGCCAGGTCATTGCACGCCCCCACTTGATGTGATGGACATCAACGGTGTCAGAGGTCACAGCACACTGCTCTTTGTAACGCCCATGTAGTTAGATCGTCCCACTCAGGCCATAATGGTTAACAGCCTGGACACATTTCCTTTTGGTTCTTAGAGACAGATTTTTTTTTTTAAAGATGGAGTCTTGCTCTGTCGCCCAGGCTGGAGGGCAGTGGTGTGATCTCAGCTCACTGCAAGCTCTGCCTCCCAGGTTCAAGCAATTCTCTGCCTCAACCTCCCAAGTAGCTGGGATTACAGGCACCACACCTGACTAATTTTTGTATTTTTAGTAGAGCTGGGGTTTCGCCATCTTGGCCAGGCTGGTCCTGAACTCCTGAACTCGTGATCCACCCGCCTCAGCCTCCCAAAGTGCTGGGATTACAGGCGTAAGCCACTGTGCCCAGCCTAGAGACAGATTTAAGGCAATGGAGCATCAGGGCATCTCTCCCTGAGATTTCTTTTCTGTGCTTCCTCACTACGTCCTCCTCGGAGCAGTGTGAGGCATCAGGAGGCCTGAGGAAGGCCAGGATGAAGACAGTGGAGGTCAGGTGAATCTCAGGCTCAGAGACTCCAGAGAAAGGCCCTGGAAGACACATCAGGATCAACACGACTGAAGAGCAAAGCTACTGCTGTGAAAATCAGGGATTTGTGGATGGATAAAAAAGTCATAGATAAGGAAATAGTGGCCGGGCGCGGTGGCTCAAGCCTGTAATCCCAGCACTTTGGGAGGCCGAGACGGGCGGATCACGAGGTCAGGAGATCGAGACCCTCCTGGCTAACACGGTGAAACCCCGTCTCTACTAAAAATACAAAAAATTAGCCGGGCGAGGTGGTGGGCGCCTGTGGTCCCAGCCACTCGGGAGGCTGAGGCAGGAGAATGGCGTGAACCCAGGAGACGGAGGTTGCGGTGAGCTGAGATCCGGCCACTGCACTCCAGCCTGGGCGACAGAGCAAGACTCCGTCTCAAAAAAAAAAAAAAAAAAAAAGGGAAATAGTAAGACCCCAAGATCAGCAGCAGGGCCCCTCACAAAATGAAAGAGGAGATGAAGACTACAGGGCTCACCTAGACAGGGACAGAGAGAGGAGAACAGAAGGGAGAAGAGAGAGAGAGAACAGAACGGATGGAGGCCTTGTCAGCAGTGGAGGAGAGCTTGAGGAAGAGCCAGCAACCACCCATGATCACAACCATCCCAGCTGCATCCCCAAATCCATACCAGCTGCATCCCAAAATCCATGCCAGCTCTATCCCAAAATCCATGCCAGCTGCATCCCAAAATCCATCCCAGCTCCA
>NC_045441.1:146402894-146407292 GCF_002776525.5 Piliocolobus tephrosceles
CAAAATCCATGCCAGCTGCATCCCAAAATCCATCCCAGCTCCATCCCAAAATCCATCCCAGCTCCATCCAGCACCAACCACAGCTCCATCCTCAGTTCCACCCTCAGCTCCATGATAACTCCATCCCAACTCCACTGAGCTGCATCAAACCATCCTAGCTCCATCCTCAGCTCCTTCCCAACTCCACTCCGCTCCATCCAACTCCATCCCAGCTCCACCCTCAGCTTTATCTCAACTCCACTAAGCTCCATCAAACTCATCCTAGCTTCACTCTCATCCCAGCTCCATCCCACCTCCACTCAGCTACATCAAATTCCATCCCAGCTCTACCCCAGGTACACCCAAGGCTTCATCCCCAACTCCATGAACCTCCATCCAGCTCCATTCCTACTCCATCCAAGCTCCATCCCAAGCTGAACCAAGCTCCATAGGCTTTCATCCAGATTCATAAACTCTATCCCAGACCATGGAGCTCCATCCAGCTCCATCCATCTCATCTCCTTCCACAGATCCATCCCAGCTCTATCCATCTCCATCCAGATCCATCCGGATGCATGCCCTGCTCTATCCCTACCTCCATCAGTTTCCATCCTAGCTCCATCTTTCTTCATGCAGCCCCAGCCAGCTCCACTGCAGCTCCATCCAGCTCTATCCAGCTCCAGCTACATCTGCAGCTGCATCCAGCTTCATCCCATCTCCACAGTACTCTATCCCCAGCTCCATCCAGCTGCATCCCATCTCCACAATACTCTATCCCCAGCTGCATCCAGCTCCATCCCAGCTCCAACCAGTTCCATCCCCTCCTTCATCCAGCTCCACTGAACTCCATCCCCATCTCTCTCCTGTTTTATTCCCAGCTCCTTCCTTCTCCATTCCAACTCCATCCAGCTCTATCCTAGTTCATCACTGCTCCATTCTAGCTCCATCCTGCTCTGTCCTCATATTCATCTCAGCTTCTTTCTGAGCTTCATCCCACCTCCATTTCCAGTTCCTTCCCTATCTATCTTAGCTCCATCCCAGTCCATCCCAGCCCCATCCAGGCCTATCCTCAGCTCCATCTAGCTTCCCCCAGCTCCATTTCTGCTCTATCTCATTTTTATCCTTACGCCTTCCAAGTGGCATCTCCAGCTCCTTTCTGAGCTTCATCCCAGCTCATCTCCCTCTCTATCAAGTTCTATCCCAGTCTCCATCTCTGCTCCCTCCCAGCTCCAGCCTCATTTCCTCCAAAGCTCCACCATCACCTCCATCCTTGACTCCAGCTTCTTTCTTAGCTCCCTCTCTGCCTCCACACACACACCTCTGTGTGTCATCTGGAAGAAGCCATTTCCACCTTTTCTGAGTCACTGTTTATCACTACTCAAAAGTGTGCCACTGTGGGAATCCCCAAAACACTGATAAAGAGGATGTCTCCAGGGGCTGATGAAATGAGCCTCTCCACACAGACACCTGCTGTGGGGTCTGCCCTTGGGGATATAACCCTGCCACACTACCTGTGCTCCGCTCCCCAAAGGTGATAGAGTGCCTGTTACATGATTTTCACTAGTGTCCCAGGTCACAGGTTCACAGAAGATTAATCCTTGAATAATCACTAAAGATCGAGTAGGCGAACCCCTCTAATTTTCAAAATATAAAACTATGGCCCAGAATGGAAAAGTCACTTCCCTGGGATCCCATAAAACCAGATTATCTAATTCTCCTTCAGCATAAAGAGGAACATTTTAAGATCCTGGAAGCATCTCAGTTCTTTCGGGTCTTGGGAGCTTCTTCTATTTTCAACTTCTGTGAAATCTGCCCTGTATGGTTTCCCTGGAGTTAATATTTCTTCCCTAGGAACCCAAAACACTGACTGGGAGCTACCTCACAAGAAACCAAGGTGGTGCCAACACACACGCTCGTCTCTGTTCTCACATACACCTACGGGGCCACGTGCCCCACATCGCTGCTGCCCCCCTTCTCTTCCCTTACCTCCATCTCCTGATCCCATCAGAAACCGGGACCTTGCTGCCCACTGTACATTAAGGTTATGGCATCTACACCTACCGAGATCTGTCCCCTAAGTCACCTGGACAGCACCCCTTAGAAGTCATCCAGGTACCTGAAACAAACCTGTCTGTCAATCAAACCCATTAGGAAGCTCCTCAAACACTCTCCCTTCCTAAGTCCCTGGTGTGCTGAAAGCCACCCCATACATTTCCAGTACCCTCAGTCACACCAGAAGTTAAAACACTGAAGTATTTCCTACCAGCTGGGAAACAGCTGCAGCCCCTGCCTACCCGCCACCTCCAGAACTCCAGGGGCCCCAACATCCCCGGCCACTCTGGGAACCAGAGGCCCTCCCCGTGGTGAGCCACAGGGAAAATGGCTGACTGCCCAGGGGTCACCAGGACTTCGGCCTGAGGCCCCGCCTGCCTGGGTTTCCATGGGCAGGCGTCACACTGTGCAGGTCAACACACACTTTGCACTCAGATCTACCCTCATCCCTGAAGCTGCCTTTCTACAATTCTTCAGATCCTGTCTCCCAGGCAGAAGTCACTCAGTGGTCACCCACTGCACTCAACGCTGTACCTGCTCTCTTCCCTCACCTGTATCTCCTCGTGTCCCCTGCCCACAGCAGCCCACGAACATGTCCCCTCTCATGTGGATATCTGCATCTGCCCTGCACCTGCCCCCCTCTCACACATGGATCTCTGCCCACAGCAGGCCCATGCAACTGCCCTCTCTCTCACTTGGATCTGGGCAAGTCCCCGGCCCACGGCAGCCTGGTGCCTCTGCCCCCTCTCACACATGGATCCCTGCACATCCCCTGCCCACTGCAGTCTGGTGTACCTGCCCCCCTCTCACCTGGATCTCTGCACCTCTGCTGCCTACTGCAGGCCCATACCCTGCCCCCTAAACACCTGCATCTTAGCATGGCCCCTTCCACTGCATTCACCCTGCGCCTGGTCCCACTCTCCCCTGGATCTCTGCAAACCACCTGCCCACTGTAGCCCCAAGTACGTGCCCCTTTGCTCACCTGGATGTCTGCACAAGCCTGCCAATTAAAGCCCCATGCACCTCTCACCTGGATTTCTGCAGCCCACTTGCCCACTATAGCCCCTTGAACAGCACCCCCCACACCAGGATCTCTGTGCTCTCATTGCCACCACACCTGCCTGGCACTTGATCCTTCCCTCACCTTCCCCAGGTGGCCTCAGGGCTGCTCTCTCTCAGCTCTAGTCAGACCATCTCCCTGTGTTCACCCTGTAGGGTCCTCTCACTGTACATACCGGGTCCCTAAATGGCCTCTCTGTCCCTGCTGAGCAGTCCTATCTGGCCTGCCCACCAGACCACCCCATTTCAAGGAAACCCCCAGCATGTATGGGGCCCCCCGTGTCCCTCCACGTCTTTCTTGCCCATAGACATTTCCTTGAACATGCTCATTGCCTGTGTCTGTGCCCTGGGAATGGTGTGGGCAGCAGTGAGCGGTCCGGAGTTGCATGTCGCATCTCGCTCTGGGATACCTCCATGTGCCCTTCAGATTTCTACTTCTAGAAGCTTCTGGTACCAGGCTGGCTGGAGTGCTTCTCATGCATGTCCCCTAGTGCCCTCCATGCTAATGATCCATACACTCTTCTGTCTTTTCCTGATAAATGGCAGATTTGAGGCAGGGCCCATGTGTCTGAAAGGTAATGCCCAGCTCCTGGTGTGAGGCTGGATTGCCGCAGGTGCCCAGTGAGCATCTGCTGTGAGGAACCACTGAATGAACAAGGTCACCCCTGTGTGAAGGGGCCAGTGAGTGAACGAGGTCACTCCTATGTGAAGAGTCAGCGAGTGAATGACATCACCCATGTGTGAGGGAGCCAGTGAGTGAATGATGTCATCCTGTGTGAAGGAGTCAGTGAGGGAATGACGTCACCCTGTGTGAAGAGTCAGTGAGTGAATGACATCACCCCTGTGTGAAACAGTGAGTGAATGAAGTCAACCCTGTGTGAGGGAGCCAGTGAGGGAATGACGTCACCCCTGTGTGAAGAGTCAGTGAATGAATGATGTCACCCCTGTGTGAAGAGTGAGTGAGTGAATTTCATCACCCCTGTGTGAAGGGGTCAGTGAGTGAATGAAGTCACCCCATATGAGGGAGCCAGTGAGTGAATGATGTCACCCCTGTGTGAAGGAGTTAGTGAGTAAATGATGTCACCCTGTGTGAAGAGTCAGTGAGTGAATGACGTCACCCCTGTGTGAAGGAGACAGTGAGTGAATGAAGTGAATCCTGTGTGAGGGAGCCAGTGAGGGAATGACGTCACCCCTGTATGAAGAGTCAGTGAATGAATGATGTCACCCCTGTGTGAAGAGTCAATGAATGAATGATGTCACCCTGTGTGAAGAGCCAGTGAGTGAATGACGTCATCCCTGTGTGAAGAG
>NC_045441.1:146407302-146423416 GCF_002776525.5 Piliocolobus tephrosceles
CTGTGTGAAGGACACAGTAAGTGAATGACGTCACCCTGTGTGAAGAGTGAATGATGTCACCCCTGTGTGATGAGTGAATGACGTCACCCTTGTGTGAAGAGTGAATGATGTTACCTTTGTGTGAAAGGCCCAGTGAGTGAATGACATCACCCCTGTGTGAAGAGTCAATGAGTGAATGACGTCACCCCTGTGTGAACAGTGAGTGAATGACGTCACCCCTGTGTGAACAGTGAGTGAATGACGTCACCCTGTGTGAAGAGTCGGTGAGTGAACAACATGTGTAGGCAGGCGCCCCTCGATCTACAGGGAGGTGGGCACATAGCCTGGGCGGGCCTCTTGTCTCAGGTCCTCCGTGGATGTCACTCCACCCTCCCTCTTCTCTCTGACCTTCTCTCCACACCCGGCTGTGCCCTGTGGGAGCTCCTGCAGCTTCTGCACTCAGCCATCTCTGCTCCAAAATTCACATATGCACATATGGTTCCTCCTCAAGCACTTGTCGTGAGACAGGAAAGAGGCTGCCCCTGTGTGTACTCACACGCCAGCCCTGCATGCCTCGTGCCCACAACTCTCTAAACCAGGTCACGCTGAGACCAGGGCCATGCCTGCTGCGGGAGCTGCAGAGGCTCGGGATCCAAAGCCAGGTCTCCGCAGGGCAGCACGTTTTCCTGACAGCCAGGGACAGGGCCGTGTCCACAGCAGGTGTTCATGAATGCGGCCGCAGCGTTCTCTGGAGTGGGCCATCCAGAGGCTCCCACACATTGGCACAGGGCATGTGCAGAATGTTCTAGAGCCTTGGGTGGCTCCAGCACCACAGGTTTGACACTTGGCTACAGCGACAATGTCCTTCAGGAGATTTTCATCCTTCCCCTTAAACACTGGTTTCCACTGCCTCTAAATACCTTAACAAAGCTGCTGAAATCACCTTTTCATTTCTCTAAACAGGCTCCCTTGTATAATTAACAAGAGCCACGGGCTCGCAGCTCCTTCCCTCCCATCCAGTCTCTGTGTCTGAGCAACAGGAGCCAAACAGGAACCCAAGGCCCCGGACTTACTCCACGTCGGCGAACACGCTGCTGGGCATCTGCAGGAGGCGGGCGACGTCCTCCACCAGCTGCCTTCCTTCCTCGGGGCGCAGGGGGCTGCGGACGACAGCAGGGATGGGGAGCAGTCACCACAGAGCCAGCAGTCCTGGAGAACTAAAGCCCCGTGGCCCCACAGCCCCACTCCCTGGTCCCCACACACACCCTGCTCTCCTGGCCTGGGGTCAGCTGACCCCTCAGGCACAAGGGGTCACCTGAGTTTTCAGCAACCAGACAAACAGTGCAGTGCGGACCGGGCTGTGGGAAGCACAAGTGGCTCACTGTGCGGTGACTGGCTCCTCTCAGCCTTCAGTAAAAATACAATAAAGGGGAGAAGGGAGAAGGGATGGGCAGGTGTGGCGGATGCTGGGCCTCTGACTGCGGACGGGGCAGATCCATGGAGAAAGCACCTGTTTTTAATGGGCTCTGATGTGAACCAGGCCCCAGTGAGGGGTGATTTAACCACCCAGTGGAAGGGTGAGCGTGGAAACCAGGCAGCCAGCCCACTGGCAGCAACTCAGGGCGGCGGGTGGGGGCACTCGCGGAAGCCACTGTGGCCACAGACTCCCCACAAGGCCGCCTGGCTGGGGACCTGTTCTGTCAAGAGGCCCGAGCCGTCACCAGGGTGGTTTGCAGCTTGATGACTCATCCTGAAGGCTAGCATTCAGGTTGAAAGTCACGAGTCGCCTGTGAAATCCTGTTAGTACCACTTTAACGGAGTATTAAGTTACAGTGTTATGTAAAAGCATGTTGTACCGCAAAGGCTTTCACCCCAGCAGACCGAAACGCCTGCATTCCTCATCCAGTGAGCATGCAGGATGCCAGCAGGGCGCCAGGAGCTGCTTCCTCATGCAGCAAGGAACAGCAAGACCAGCCCTGCTCTCAAGGGATTCACGTTCTAGAGATGCTGTAGAAATCAATTGTACTACGATGGGTTGAATTATGTCACCTAAAAATTCATATGTTGAAACCTTAAAACCCAAATGTGAACTGATATGGAAATAGGGCCATCATAGATTTAGTTAAGCTGAGGTCAATAGGGTTATCCCTAAGTCAGTATCACTGGTGTCCATATGAAAGGCGGGTTCAGACTCAGAGACAAACACACACAGCGCAGGACGGCCTGAAGACGCCGGGAGGAAAGCCCAACAAGCCGAGGTCCTCTCGGGCCAGTGGCAGCAGGGGCGAGGCCGGGAGCAGACCCTCCTCAGCCTCAGGGGAACCAGCCCTGCCCACACGTGGGTCTTGGACTTCCAGCCTCCGGGACGGGGAGAAGATGGATTTCCCACTCTGGAAGTGTGTGCCAGCAGCCCAGGCAGACTAGCTCCTGTCGGCTGACAGTGAGCTCTCCGGGGGAGACAGCTGGGTAGAGAAGTGGCGTGCAGGGCTGGGGAGGGAAGGGCACAGAGGAGAGACTGTCTTGTAAAGTGGGCTGTAGGAGGCCTCTCCAGTGGGGCCCTGTTTGAACAGAGGCGAGAGATCTGGAAACAGAGTGGCAGACAGTGAGCAGAGAAGGCGAGGGGGCCGCGGTGCCCCATGGTGAGGAGGTAAAGTCACAGAGCAGCTGGGTAGGCTTTGGCTACTGCACCAAGCACTCCTCCCTGCACATGGGCACAAGTTCTCACTCCACAAGCAGATTCTACCTTGGCATTAACTGCATGAATGAATGAACACAAAAATGTCAAAAACAGCAAAAAGTCCAACAGTTTTAAAATCATTAAAATGTAAACTATTAAATGAACCCCACTCAATTTACAAAGTTTCTGTAAAACCAAAGTAAAGCAGGAATGAGATTTGGGAAGATGGTGAGTAGGAAACACCAGGAATCCGTCTCCCACCTGACAACATTGTGCTGGTAGGATCTGTCTGATGTAACCGATGCTTGAACTCTGAAGCCTAAGGAAGGCCTCCAACTTCTAGGGGAAGGTCTGGATACACCTTGCAGTCGATGTCAGCTTTCATCACAGTAGGAGCTACCCCTACCTCACCTCCAGCCCTATGGTAGGTAGCTGTGCACATGTTCCTGGAGCAGCCTGCACACACCGGCAGGAGCCAGAACACGCAATACAGATGTTGTCCTCCAAATATTGGGAATCTGTAATCTCACTGCTGATTGCTGCTTCTCATCACAGAGGTGCAGACAAGGAGGAAGGCACCATTGTTTGGCCACCTCCTCGTTGCTGCTCCTCCCCCTCTGGCCAAAGTGACTTACAGGGGATTTAAAATGCTAACACCCATTTTTTCCACCTTCATTTTTCTCTTTTTCCACTTTTGGGAGCCATAAATTAAAGACAAGAATATTCAAAAGTAACTGAATATACAGGGAAAATTAGAAAGTCACCACACATGCTCAGGGAAAGGCTCAGACAAGACCATAAGTTTACACCTCAGGCTGATCCTTGGCACAGAAACAGCCTGCAACAAATTTAAAAGAAAGACAAACAAAAAATATCAAACCTATGGAAAGATAATCTGATTTCCAGAGTCAGATTAAAATTTTGAGTTTTCAACAAAAAATTGCAAGGCATATAAAGAAACAAGAAACTACAGCCCATTCAAAGGAAAAAGGTAAGTCAACAATCACTGTCTCTAAAAAAAGACCTGATGGCAGATGTACTAGGCAAAGACTTTAAAACAATTGTCATAAAAATGCTTGAAGAACTAAAGAAAGATGTAAAAAAGTAAAAAAAAAAAAAAAACTATGTATGAAAAATGAAAATGTCAAAGAGAAAACCTAAAATATAAAAGAAATTCTGAAGCTCAAAATACAATAGCTGAAATTAAAAAGTTCACTAGAGAGATTCAAAGGCAGATTTGAGCAAGAAAACTAAAGAATCAGTGAACTTGAAGACAGGACAATGGAAATTATTGAGTCTAAGAAATGATAAGAAAAAAAGATTGAAGAAAAGTGACAAAATCCTAAGTGACTTGTGGGACACCACCAAGAGAACCAGTATATGAATTGTGAGAGGAAATTGTGCCAAGAAGAAAAGAAAAGAGATAAAGGGGCAGAGAAAATACTTGAAGAACAATACCTGAAAACTTCCCAAGTTTGATGAAGGACATGGATATAAACATCCGAGAAGCTCAATGAACTCCAAGTAAAATTAACTCAAAGAGACACATTTTAACTAAATTTTTAAAAGACAAGGACAAACGGAGAATCCTCCTCTTACATTTGAAAGCAGCAAGAAAGAAGCAGTTCATCACATACCAGGGTTTCCAAATATTATCAGCAGAAACTTTGCAGAACAGAAAGCAGTGAACAAATATATTCCAAGTGCTACAGAAAAAAAAAATAAACCTGTGAAACAAGAATCATATATCCAACAAAATTGCACTTCAAAAGTGAAGAAGAAATTAAGACATTCTTAGATAAACCAAAGCTGAGAGAGTTTGTTATCACTAGACCTGCCCTGCAAGAAATATTCCAAGGAGACTTGTAGGATGAAATGAAAGGACACTGGACAATAACTCAAAGCCATATAAAAAATTACAATCTCAATAAAGGCAAATATATGGTGAATTATAAAAGATAGTGTTACTGTAACAGTGGTTTGTAACTTCTTTTAGTTCTCTATGTGATTTAATACAGACTAGTATATATCTTAAAAACTATCACTAGATAAAACTAGTATTATTATAACTTTGGTTTGTAACTCCACAATTTGTTTTCTACATAATTTAAGAAATGAATAAATTTTATTTTATTTTATTTTATTTTTTATTTTTATTTTTATTTTTGAGATGGAGTCTCGCTCTGTCGCCCAGGCAGGAGTGCAGTGGCCGGATCTCAGCTCACTGCAAGCTCCGCCTCCCGGGTTTATGCCATTCTCCTGCCTCAGCCTCCCGAGTAGCTGGGACTACAGGCGCCCGCCACCTCGCCCGGCTACTTTTTTGTATTTTTTAGTAGAGACAGGGTTTCACTGTGTTAGCCAGGATGGTCTCGATCTCCTGACCTCGTGATCCACCCGTCTCGGCCTCCCAAAGTGCTGGGATTACAGGCTTGAGCCACCGCACCCGGCCAGAAATGAATAAATTTTAAACAATTACTAGTTTATAACCTGGGACATGCAATGTATAAGGATGCAATTTTGTGATATCAATAGCCAAAAAAGGTGGGTAAATAGCTATAAAGGAGCATAACTTTTGTATATTATTGAAGTCAAGCTAGTATAAATTCAAGTTAGTGTTGTAATTTTCAGATGTTAAATCTAATCCTCTGTGATAAACACAAAGAAAATAGCTATAAAATATGTACAAAAAGAGATAAGAAAGGAATTTAGGCATTTAATTTTTAAAAATCTACTAAACACAAAAGAAGATAGTAATGCAGAAAATCAGTGGCAAAAAAATCCATAATGAACATAGAAAACAAATATTAAAATGACAGAAGTCCCTCCTCATCATTAATTACTTTAAATGTAAATAGGTTAAATTCTCCAATCAAAAGACAGATACTAGCAAAATATGATATTCCACAGATCTTTTAAGGACTATTTCTATAGTACACAATAAGGGATATCTATTTGCATTAACTGTAAGCATAAACATGACAGTCTTTGTTTTCAAGCACGTCAGTAATGTCTTCTTTTTTTGTCACCCAGGCTGGAGTGCCGTGGCATGATCTTTGCTCACTGCAGCCTTGACCTTCCCAGGCTCAGGTGATCCTCCCACCTCAGCCTTCCCATTAGCTGACACTACAAGTTCATGCCGGCATGCCTTGCTAATTTTTCTATTTTTTGTAGAGATGGGGTTTTGCCATGTTGCCCAGGCTGGTCTCAAGCTCCTGGGCTCAAGAAATCCACCACCTTGGTCTCCCAAAGTACTGAAATTATAGGCATCAGCCACCACACCTGGCCAATGTCTGCTTTTAATGTAAGAGATAGCACTGTAAGTGTATTATTGCTACATTTTTAGTTTAACGTAAAAGTTCCAATTTTGACTATTAAAGGAAAGTAAAATATTTACATCACTAAGAAACCTCATAATGTACCTAGACTGTATAGAGTACTCTTAAAACTCAACAACAAAAATACAAACAATACCATTTAAAAATGGGCAAAGGACTTGAATGGACATTCCTCTAAAGAAAATATACAAATGGCCAAAAGCACATGAAAAGATGCTCAACATCACTAATCATTAGGAAAACACAAATCAAAACTACAATGTGATACCACCTCATACCTATCAGGATGGCCACTATAAGAAGAAAAAGACCCAGAAAATAATAAATGTTGGCAAAGATGTGGCTAAATTGGAACTTCTGTGCCTTGTTGGTGAAAATGTCACATGGTGTATCGAGTGTGGAAGAGTATGGAGACTCCTCAAAAAATGAACAATAGAATTGCATTTTTATTAACTCCACTCCTTGGTATCTACAGCATCCCCCGTTAGCTGTAGTTTGTTTTCTGTGGTTTCAGGTACCTGAGGTACAGTACGAGAAGATATCTGAAAGGCAGAGACCACATTTACACAAATTCTATTACAGTAAATTGTTACAATTGTTCCATTTTATCACTAGTTACTGTTGTTAATCCCATACTGTCTAATTTATAAATTAAGCTTTATCATAACTATGTATGTATAGGAAAAATCGTAGTTTATATAGGGTTCTCCACTATCTGAAGTTTCAGGAATCCACTGGGGGTCCTGGAATGTCTCCCCCTTAAATAAGGGGGACACTACTTTACCCAAAAGGATTGAAAACAGGGTCTCAAAGAGATGTTAGTGCCTCACGTTCACAGCAGCATTATTCTCAATCACGAAAGCACGGGGGCAACCAAAGGGCCTACTGATGGACAGAAGGAGGAGCAAAGCGTGGCCTGCACCAAAAGCAGAATATTCTTCAGCCCTGAACAGGAAGAAATTCAGACACATGTGACAACATGTGTGAACCCGGAAACATGATGCTAACAGAAATAACCTGGGCATAAAAGGACAAATTCTGTCTGTCCACCCATGTGAGGTTCCTAGAATCCTCAAATTCACAGAGAAAGACAGTAGCGTGAAGGGTGCGGGGGTAGGGTAGTGTTTAATGGGGACAGAACTTCAGTTTTACAGGATGAAAAGAGCTCTGGGGATGGACAGTGGTGACGGCTGCACAACAACACAAATGTTCTTAATGCTGCTGAATTCTATGCTTAAACACGGGTAAGACAGTACATTTATGCTATATATATTTTATCACAAGAAATTGGGAAGATGAAATAAGGTGATTAGTGTGAAAGCACCGTGACACGTGGCTGCTCCCCACATCCAAGGCAGTGTACCAGTCTTCATCCCATCTCTGCTTCAGCAGAACACTCCTCGTGACTCACGGAGAAAGCTGAGCCAGGTTCCTGCTGGGTCCCTGGCAGAGGTCCTTTCTGCTCCCTGTCTCCAAGGAAAGCCTGTGGCATATTCTTTAAAGTGGATTTTTCAAGGTCGCGTTCCGTGTAATTTTACAATTGAGAAACAAGCCACTTTCCTTTCAAGAGTAGCTGCTGGAAGGGGAGGGGTCCCAGATGTCCTCTCTTTGCCTGCACATTTTGGATATCTGCTGTAACCCAGGTCGGCCCCTGCCCCAAAGCATCCTCCAGGGCCATCTGAACAGCTTGTGAAGGGCGCTGGTGTCAGAAAGGGCCTGAACGGCCAGATGTTGGGCCAGAAGGGAGACAACAGGGAAGGGAGCCAGGGTGGGCCACAATGGTGAGCTCAGGCTGCAGCTGGACAGAGCAATGACCCACCACAGCCGGCTCAGCTCCACCCTGGCTGAGACCAGCGCAGGCTGCTGGGAACGCCAGCCCTGAATCCAGCCAGCCTCCCTGCTCCAAGCCCACCCCTCCTGGCAGGCAAGTGTGATGCTTCCAGAAGAGGCCCTCCTTCCTTTCCTGCCATGCTTCCAGACAAGCCCTTCCTTTTCTTCCCTGTGGCTGCAGGTTCCTTCCTCCCAGCTCCTGTGCTTCCCGCAGCCTGGGCTTTTCTCTCTGCCTGAGCCTGGCGGTGACGGCTCCCACCGCTGACCTGCCTCGCCTCAGCCCCCTGCACCCCAGCCTCCCTGGGCCTCCCCATCCTTGGAGTCATTAGGAAGAGGGCAGGTGGAGAAGGGCAGGTGGAGAAGGCCGGGACCAGCCACACCACTCCAATCGACGAAGACAGAAACTGCTGCTCTTCAGGCTTTCCCTAAAATTCCCTCTGTGCTTTGATTAGCACCACTCAGCTCATGACTTATTTTAAAAGGTCTCTAGTACTTTCATATTTTAATCCTGCCTCCCCCCATAAACTGCAAACTCACTGAAGGCAGGAGCCACGTGTCATCTGAGTTCATTTCTTTCAAGCCTAGTGCCCCACGCAGAGAATAAACCAACTTCCCAATCAAAGTTTGCTACCAAATTCCATGAGTCTCCTTTTCTAGCATGTTTCAAACCAAGGGGATGGTGTGAGGACATGGGAGGGGCTCCACCACAAATCCTGGGTTCAGCCCTCTGCCCTCCACCTTCCAATATGGAAACCAACAGAAGCATCCACAAGACTCCTACAACATCCTGAAGACAGTGAGGAAGTCCACACGCCCAGAATGTGTTTGCGAACCCGCCGTCTCCACAAGCCAGTGTGTCCCCAGTTACACAAAGTGTACGGGACGTGCAGTCCACCCCATTCCTACCTCAGCCTGGCAAGGGGGACAGTGCCGGCCGGGCAGCCAGGGACGTCCCGGCCCCTCTGTAAAGCGGAAGAGTGGTGGCTCCATTCTGTAAAGCAGACAAACAAGACAGGCCTGACTGTGCTCACAAGGAGCACGCGGCCATTTCTAGTTCATCTTTAAAGGCACGGCCATCGTCTGTCATTCCCAGGCCTGAATTTCCTTAGAAAGCAGTTGGACGTCATCCTGAAAACGAGTGGGAGGATCCAGCAGGTGCGATGTGCTGTGTCTGCATGTGGCGGCTTCCACCCTCAATACCTGGACGCTAATATTGCCGTGGAAGAGAAACAGGCATGAGCCCTTTCATGGGGTCAGGGTCGGAGCTGGGAGTGCCTGTGAACGCAGTGGGAAGGACTTTCAAAGCTAAAGATGGTGTCTCCTCTCTCTAGAGCGTCTCAGTTCTGAAAGGGCAGCGGCACGTTTGTGACGTCTCTAAGCTCAACCACGTTGGACAAGCCTGTTCCTATGAATCTACTGAATCAACCACACAGGAGGCCCTAAGGCCTCGGCAAGCACTCGCTGGAGGGTGAGAAGGGACAGTGTCCTCCTTCCACGATGTCCTCCCAGCCCCGGTACAGCACTGGGGCTTCTGTGTGGCATCCACATCACCCTGAAATGAATGCACGGGCAGACAGATGAGCAGAAAATGACTACAGGAGTGTCACCCCTAAAAATCAGACTAGTGAAAAGTACGTCGCGGTTGGAAATACTCAGAGTAGTAAAAACTCTGGGAAGCTCCTGTGCTGGATGCCACACTAGGCCCCAGACGGCAGTGGGATCTGCCACTCAGCAGACCCCTGAGGAAAGCACTATTATCGGCCTCATTTTAAAGAGAAACCGAGGCTAGAGAAACTGAAGTCATTGCCCAAGATTACACTACTAAACTCCCAGGAGAAAAGCTCAAACGGAAAAGGTTATCATTCAGGCAACGTTCCAACGTAGGTGCCCAGAAAAGCGGGGTGAGCCCGGGGACCTGTTGCAACCTACACTCCTTCTTAACAAAACCGAAGGAAGTCTACATGAAATTACATGAAATTTCTCCACATCTCATTTTGGCAACCTTGTTACTGCCTCTTCCTTG
The DNA here is from genome assembly GCF_002776525.5 of Piliocolobus tephrosceles. Lineage (NCBI taxonomy): Eukaryota > Metazoa > Chordata > Mammalia > Primates > Cercopithecidae > Piliocolobus > Piliocolobus tephrosceles. Next base: position 146,417,147 of record NC_045441.1, read on the forward strand.
CGGGCCAGATGAAATCAAGCCGAGAACAGGACCCATCATCCCTGATGCTCCTGCTGACCACACTCTGTGCTTCTGCAGCTTCACCCGCCCGATCTGGGACATTCTACAGACACCACAGCGACCGACGCCACGGTGACCGACAGACGCCGCAGTTTCCTACAGACACCACGGCGACCGACGCCACATCTGTCTCCACCCTGGATCCCCTGCACGCCCGCTCTCTTCCTGCAGGAGTCTAACGTCAGGGTCTGGGAAAAGGAGGCTTTGATGCTTCGTGCACCCAAACTGAAGCTTCCTCCTGCGGTCCACCATGCAGCCCTGGAGCTCGTGTGCCCCACCCACGCCGACAACCCTGGACCACTCCTAGTGGGGCTGTCCGCACCATCACCTCTTCCGGGCAGAAAATCAAGAGGAAAACCACTGTGACAACTTATTTTTGGGCATACGGATGAGACTGTACTGCTCACTATAAACACCCTTTAAATGCCAGCAGCTAACTAAAGATCTAGGTATGGAAGGTCTACATAGCGTCACCTTTAAAAAGTACGCCAAGTAGGATCAGGAAGTGCTTCCAACGGGAGCTGTGAACCCGTGCTGACCCAGGTGGAGCTGGTTCTCTAACCTGACTGGACCTCAGACCCGTGCTGACCCAGGGGGAACGGGCTCTAACCTGACTGGACCTCAGACCCGTGCTGACCCAGGGGAACGGGCTCTAACCTGACTGGACCTCAGACCCGTGCTGACCCAGGGGGAACGGGCTCTAACCTGACTGGACCTCAGACCCGTGCTGACCCAGGGGAACGGGCTCTAACCTGATTGGACCTCAGACCCGTGCTGACCCAGGGGAACGGGCTCTAACCTGATTTGACCGAAGCATGCTGAGTCAGCTTCCAATAGGACAGAGAGCACTGGTGGTCTCTGCATGATGTGTAGAGACAGATGCAAAGTCTGCGTGTGATTCTCCCCATCTGTCCCACAGAGAGGCACAACTTCTAGCAGGCCTCTCTGAACTTCCCATTTGCGTGTGTTGTTCCAGCTGGTTTACTGAGTGGCCTGAAAAGCTGCTGGTTTTGAGTAGAGCCCAGAATGAGAGAAGGCTCTGCAGCAGCTCCAGGCTCTGTACAGGCTACTCTGCCTCCTGGGCCACATGACCCAGCAGATCCAAGGGTGCCTGAAAGGGCAGAGGCAGAGATGCATGTTGTATGGAGCCTTTGGCAGGTTCCTCTCGAGGTGAACTGACCCTTAGGATGTTGGGGCAATGCTCTGCCCTCCTTGTGGATAACGACTGCCTTTGAGAAACAGCTGCTGGCCCACTATGGGGCTTTAGTAGGGATTGAATGCTTAAACATGGGACATCAAGCTACCATGGGACCTGAGTTGCTCATCATGAACTGAATATTTTCTGACCCACCAAGCCAGAAAGTTGGGTGTGCACAGCAGCATTCCGTCATCAAATGGAAGTGGTATGTGTCCGGGCCTAAGTAGGCCCTAAAGGCACAAGTCACATAAAGAAGTGCCCCCAATGCCGACGGTCCCCACTCCTGCTGCACTGCCTTCTCTCTCCCAGCCTGCACCTACAGTCTCCTGGGGAGTTCCCTAAAATCAGTTGATGGAGGCAGACCTGGGCCTGGCTTCCAGATGGTTCTGCATGATATGCAGGCACCCACGTTAGTGGATAGTTGCAGCACTACTGCCCCTTTCTGGAACACCCCTAAAAGGACAGTGGTGAAGGGAAATTCTCCGACGGACAGAACTATGGGCCGTACATCTGGCTGTTTACTTTGCTTGGAAAGAGAAGTAGCCAAATGTGTGATTATTACAAATTAATGGGCCATGGCCAATGGTTTGGCCGGATGCTCAGAGTCTTGAAGACACATAATGGAAAATAGGTGACAAAGACACTTGAGAAAGAGGTGTGTGGACAGACGTCTCTGAATGGGGAGAAGGCATGAACAGGAAGCTGCCTTCCGGGCGGGACAAGTGCAGAGTTGGGGTCTCCTGTGGGAGCCTGGCTGCCAGGGATGGAGGGAGGGGCCTGGCGGAGTGTCCCCAGGATGCACCTGCAGAGCTGCCAGCCAGCCTGGGCCGCGCCAGGGCTGGGGTCTGTATCTCAGGAGCAGTGGAGTCACAGCCAGATTTCAACAGGAGAGGGTGACGGGGCCAGATTTGGTTTTGTGGAGTCCTCTTTGGATTCAATGTGCATGGCGGGTGAGAAAGACAGAGCCATTATGCAGGTGTGCAAGAGAGAAGGCCCTGCAGTGCGGACGCGAGAGGCTCAGGCAGCCTGGACCAGGGTGGGAGCAGGGAAGAGGGAAGAAGGGGAGACAGCATGGACAGAGCCATAGGAGGGGAGACAGCTGGCCGTGGAGGGAGCCGGGTGGGGCACAGAGCCCACCGAGCTGCCAGGCTGGCGAGACGTGGCTCAGGCCCAACCATGGCACTGGGTCTGAAGACCCTGACTCTGCTTCCCCTGGGCGGAGTCTGATGCACCTGGGAAGGGGCCACATGGAGGCGTCCCCAGGGCACTGGCATGGGCAGCGCCACCCAGAGCAAGAAACAGCCCCCGGGAGCGGGGCAGCCACCACCGCGCCGCCTCCCAGAAACAGCCCCCGGGAGCGAGGCAGCCACCACCCGCGCCGCCTCCCACGAAGCAGGGCTGTCAGGAGCCGTCAACACAGCTTGGGGGCTCTTGGTGATGGTGGAGGGAACACAGAGGAGAGGTTGGATCCCAGAGGAATCACAGAATCAGGGCTGGTGGGAGGCTTCACTGAGAACGCAGGAGGGAGAGCAGAACAAGGTCCATAAACTGGAGTTTGCAGGTAAAACTGCGGCTACAGCGATGACCAGAGATTCTGAGTCTTAATTCAGGGACTTGGGGACTTGGTTAAAGCTATTTCCACCCTCGAACAATGACGTTTCTGTAGCCCTTACCAGGGCATCTACAACTTCCCGCACTCAAACTCCAAACAACCAATAAGTTAAACTCAGAGGCTTCTGACTTCCTTCAGGGGAAAATTACTTGTTTATCTTTGAATCTCTTATCTTCCAGAGGCGTTCCTGGGTCTCCAACAGCACAGGGCGTTTCATAAACAGGAGTCTGACTTTACAGCTGGGGGCACCAAGGCCCAGTGAGGCTGGCAGGAAGCAGCCCCCACAACCCACGATTCAGAGCTGGAAGGAAGGGCCTGCCTCACGTCCTCCCACAGCCACTCTCCCGCCTCACGTCCCTCCCACGGCCGACCCCCGCCTCGAGTCCCTCCCATGGCCGCCCCCCTGCCTCGCAGCTTCCCATGGCTGCCCCCCAGCAGGACGGACTGGATTGCTGGTGATACTGAGATTTGGGAGTTTTTGTTTCCTTCTTCTTCCTCTTTTTTCTGCCCTGCCCCATGCCATCCTTTCTCACCTTCTTCTATTCTAATGTAAAAGCAACCATGACCATTTTTACCCATCGGGGCTACACTCCCACCCTACCTGAAATCTTCTTAAATGGTAATAAGTCCATCATGCTAAAGATATTCTTTCAAGACCACAGAGCGAAGAGGAGCAGTGACAAGGCCGGGCATGTCCACCCTCAGGAGGGGCCTCTACAGAGGTGAGGGCTGCGCTTTCTGAACAGGAAGTTACAACACAGTGTGGAGACTGAAGAACAGGACAGAACTCCCGAAATCTGCCCTGGTGCCAGAAACACAGAATCCATCCTCAGGGTTTCCTTTACTCTAACAAGGAAGGACGAGCAGGAAGCGTCACCCGGACCCCGGCTGCACCCTGTCCTGACGCCCTGCTGGTTCCCGCAGTTCGCTCTTCTCGCTGAACCCCCGAGGGGCTCCTGAGAGGTGAGGCCTCCTGGGCAGTCACTGGGATGGGAACGTCCTCTCCAGCACACCAGCCCCCGGAGAGTGGGCAGTGGTTCCTGAGTACTCGGTGGCTTTCACATTTCACATCTCACAGTGAGCTGGGGAAGGGGCTGGGGTGAACCTGCCCGGCCAGGGCCCCCACCAAGGATGGCAGATAGAGAGACTGAAGCCCCCACCTCCTTCCAGACTTCTGGTTCCAAAGTTCCCCTCCCTGGCCAGTGGGTCCCTGCCTTCGCTGGCCTCTCTGAATTCCACATTCCAACTGAACCCCCACAGAACCCCCACACAGCAGCCCCTAACGGTGGCCCGGCACCATCTGCCATTTTGCTGCTTGTCTTCTCCGAGGTGCAAGGAAGTTTTGTCATAAGAAAAACTTAAAGGAAGAAACATTTCAGCTGCATCTGTCTCTCTTCGGAGTGCTGAGAGGCATCGGAGAGGTCAACGCTGCCCCACGCCACTTTTTGCACATTCTTCCCTCAGTCAGCCTCCCCGCAAGACTCAGGGCTCCAACCTCTCCAGCTTCCCTTCGTGGAAATCCATCGGCCCCTCCTCTTTCAAGCAACACTGTGTTCTTCCCACTGCTGACAGAGGCTGCTCATCCGGGCCCCTGGGCCCTGCTCTGCGTGCACCCTGCGTTCTCTGCACGCACCCCGGGCTCTGCTCTGCCTGTGCCAAGTTCTTCTCTCCACAGCCCAGAAGCCACACACCGCAGCTGCCACTCCAGAGACCAGGAACCCCAAGCACAGGGGCGTTTGCCACATTCCAGGTCTCGGGGCTGCCATGGACCTCTCACCAGACTTCCGTGGGTCAAGGGCCCAGGCCACCTTCTCCAGCAGCACTGTAGCCGCCACCCCAGACTCAAGCCTCTGCCTCGGCCCCCACGTTTTCCTGACTACAGGTTTCACTTCCCCAAAATCCACCCCACTGGCTCAGCGTGGTCGTTCCACAGGATACATCCCAATCCAAAGGGGTCTGGGGTAGGCAGAGAGAGGCGTGTGCATGTGAGCTGTCTCTGAAGCTCTTGTCTCTGGATTTAGAAGGCAGGATCCTCTTTGCTGAGAGGTAAGGGGCTCCCTCCTCCCTACACCTGGTGTCCGTCCTGTGATTCCTCCTGGAAGCCTAACACGAAATCATTTTAAAGTTGTCCTTGGAGGACTGGGGCGGCTGTCCTGCCCTTCGTCCAGTCTTCAAGAATCCCTTTAGTTTGTAAAAAGGATAAAAATGTAAATGGCAAAGGATTACTCTGTCCATCAGAAAATGTGAGAGAGAAAATCATGCCCGGAAAAGCCAAGCCCTACCGTCCTCCCATCTGAACCTCAGCACGAAGAGCATGTGGGTGCTGAGGTGACACCGAGTTCTCAACCACATTCCTCTCCTTTCTGTGGGACAACCAAAACCACAAAAGTCCCCCTTTTTTAAAGAACGCCATCTGTGTCTTGGAAATTAATAGCTGATCTGTCCAGGTTTAAGCTGAAATCTGGTGAAAACCTGCCCAGGGGAATCACAAATTATTAGTCTGATAATAGGGCAAAAACCTCAATCTCTTTGCAAGAAGAGAGGAGACCTCACGGAGACCTCACCTCATGCAGTGCACCTTGCCCCAGCGGCACAAATTGTTGACAAAAAGCTGTGCTGTCTTCACCGGAGAGCTTCCAACCAATTGAAGTCGCAAAGGAAGAGTCAGCCAAGATAACATGATGATTTTTTTTCCTTTAACCCATTGCTTGTAGGAGGTAAATATTCCAGTCCCAAAGCATGGCCGGCGAACCCACTACAAGAAAATAAACTCCAATGCAAAGAAAAACCCCAGCTTTTTTCTAGTGGAAAGTCGCAAGTGCAGACAGGAGATGACCCGGTGTGATGGGTCTCCTTCCCCAGAAAGTGCGAGGCTGCTGCGGACAGGGGCCCTGCTGTCCTTCCCTCCAGGGTGAGCCCATGAGCAGGAATGGCACAGGACTGGCGGCTCTGCAGGTTCCCTAGGAAACCACACCAGCCTCCCACTCTCTGGTGAACACCTCGGTGCCCATCTGGAAAGCCCTTAAAATGACCAGATCACACGGTTCTCTGGGGCACTCTCCTACCCCAGCCGTCCCCCTGCAAGGGTGGCTCAAGTCCCCAGGACACCTGCAGGGAACCACGCAGTGTCCACAAACACAACATGGGGGCCCCCAGGAGAAAAGAGGGCTCCAGCTCGGGGTGAGGAGACACAGGCAACCAAACACACACACGCAACATACTGCACACCACACCTACAATACACACCACACACACCATGCAACACACTACATGTCACACATACCACATATACAACACACTGTGCACCATGCACACACACCACACACATACAACACACACCATACCACACACCACGCCACACACCACACACTACAACTCTTAAACCACACAGCACACCACA
>NC_045441.1:146428416-146444466 GCF_002776525.5 Piliocolobus tephrosceles
CACACACTCATACACACATGCACAAACCGATACACATCTACCTGACACACACACTCATACACACACATTCATACACACTCATACACACACACGCACATATGCACAAACTGATACACATCTACCCGACACTCACATTCATACACACACACATACACACAAACCAATACACATCTACCCGACATGCACACTCATACACACGCAAATATGCAGATACACATCAACCCAACAGACACTTATATACAACCCAACACACACTCATGTGCACACACGCACAAATACACATCTACCCAACACACACTCATATACACACACATGCATATGCACAAATACATGTCTACCCAACATACAGTCACATACACACACGCACAGATACATGTCTATGCAACATACACACTCATATAAACACACATGTGCACATACGCACAGATACACACATTTACCCAACACACACACTCACATACATATGCACAAATACACATTTACCCAACATACGCTTATATACACACACGCACATACACACAGATACACATCTACCCAACACACACTTATACACACACATGCGTATGCACAGATACACACACGCCTCCCCCACATACACACTGATACACACGCACAGATACACATCTACCCCACATACACACTCATACACACACACATTTACCCAACATACACTCATTCACGCGTGGGTGTGTGTACAGCCAGGCAGACACATACACACACGTGTGGGTGTGTGTACAGCCAGGCAGACACGTCCTTCTCTTTGAAACACCACTTCCTTCACTTGAAGAACACACAAAACTTGTACAAAGCAAAGCATCAAATGTCAGATTCATTAACGGGGTGTCCTGAGAACAGGCCAGCCGCTTGTGCCTTGCCGGGCCGGTGATGTTTCAATTCTGAGACTCGTTAAGTTCAGATCGACATGAGGGTGGGGAAAGAGCCTCGCTGCTGTGAAGCTCCTTCTTCCCTCTGAAGGGCGCCCACACCAGGATATCTGGGCCACTTTGGTGCAAAACAGATAAAGCACCTGGAGTCCTTCCTGACAGGCAGGAGTCCGGTGCGTAGCAGTTTCCGGGGCGGCGTCCCGCCCCGCATTCCTGCGCCAGCCGTGCCCAGGCCTTGCTGTACACCTGCCTGCCCTGAGACCCCACCTTCCTGGCCCCCGCTGAAGGTGATTCTGACCCACAGACAGGCACTGCCTGCAAATAACAAGTCAGGACCAAGAACGCAGGAAGGGATTTGCTTGGTTTGGTTTTGTTTGATGCACCTCAGAGAACGGCTCTCAAGCTCTGGAACCCAGCTCAGAAGCACCAGGAGGAGCCACCGGCCAGGCACCTGGCCGCCCTCCGCGCCTGAGACTCCAGGGATGCCTGCACCCCATTATTCAGTTAAAGACACTTAAAAGCATACGCATCCCCCACAGCAAGGAGGCACCCCCCCTCCAGCCTGCTGGGACGAGCCCTCCCTCGGCGCACAGGACCTGAGCCAGGGCTGCTACTCACTCTCTGTCTGTCACGATGTAGCCCCGCGCCTCTTCCTCGGAAGGCTTGACCTCCAATTGCAGGCCGTCGCCGAGGGCCTCCTGAGCACCTGCTGGAAGGCTCTGCTCCTCCTCCAAGGGCCCAGGCATCTGGTTTTGGAGCTCCCCAAACACGCCTGCCCCGGGCTCCGAATGCGGCTGCTGCCCCAGCAGGTCTTTGGAATACGTCTGGCTCTTGACGTTCTCCACTCCGGCAGTCTCCTCTTCTGAAGACAGGGAAGCCTCGGGGCGCTCGGATTTCTTCCTCTCCATTTTGAGGGGCTTTGCAAAGGGGAGGGCTCCAGGCGAGAGTCGAGACCCGTGGTCCTGCAGGAGGCCCCCGAGTGTGGCACTCAGACGATGGACCTGGCAGAGAGGACATTCTGTGAGGGCCACCTGCAAAAGGCATGCTGATGTGACACATGCAATCAAGGGCTGCCCGGGACAGAGTCACCATGGGGATGACATGGGCAGCCTGGAAGGAGAGTGGGGGAGGAAGGCAAAGTGTGTTCAGTCTATATTTAGAATGACATCTAGGTGAGCACGGGGTGTGAGGGCGCTGAGTATCCAAATCAATTACGTGCTGTTCTCTCCTCCCTTCTAACCCCCTCACACACATGCACACACACACACCTCTCTGAAGAATCAGATTTTGTAGAGTCAGTGTAGGTCTTTGACACTGATATTTTTAAAAATTAACTGTGTGATATCAAGATTCCATCCCAGCCCTCTAGAAGCAACGAACACCACCTAATAATAATAATAATAATAATAATAATAATAATAATAATAATAAATTTGCATCGACTGAGCTCTTCCAGCACACAGAGGCGCTGTCCTAAATGTGTCATATGCATGAACACACTGAGTCCTCACGTAAGCCCATGGGCGGGAAACGCTCAGTAACCCCAGTTCGCAGAAGGGGAGACGGAGGCACAAAGCGATGAACCCACGAGTGGGCACGTCACAGGGTTGTGTAATTGATTCTAATGATACCTGAGGGATCTGTGGTTCCCACATGGGCAGCGCTCTCCCAGCCGGATCCCCTTTTCCCGGACGAGCCACCCCTCGGAACCCCCCCGCACCTCTGCTGACTATGTGTCGGATACGGACGTGCTTTGTGTGGGTTCTCACTTAATTACTCCTCCAACCCCATAAATAAAGGGTGAGTTTCACCTTTAATTTGTAGACTCTGGGGTTTACAGAGGTTAAATATCAAATTATTGGTACCAGATCACAAAGGTCATGCTTATCAGATCCAGAATCGGAACTCAGATCGAAGGGCGTCAAAGACGTGATCTCCACCCCTGGGCGCACTGCCCTCCCGGGCACCCCACACTGCCCTCCCGGGCACCCCACACTGCTTCCTAAGAAACACGGGGCTGCTCCTGCCGCTGGCACATGCCAGGCAGGCCTCGGACACCTTATGGTGCATGTGGTGCCAAAAGTCTTATGTCTACTTGGCAGGTTTTTTCCAACCATGAAATTATATCCTCAATATTATATTAGACGGAAACAGGAAAATCTGATTCGCTTTATGACTCACTTTGCCAAAACACACTTTTAAGAAAATTAAGGAAGGACTATAGAGGCAATTATTCCCATTTTGGCTACAAATTACAACTATTCCTTTTGTGTTTTTTAAAATTTAAACAAAATAGTAGTGTGATAAAAACACTGCGTAACTTCGGATCCTCAATAACAATAGGACGTAGCCATTGACGTCACTCAACAGAACTAGGAAAAGGCATAATATTGTCACTTAAATTGTGTTTCATGTGAGAAGAAAGATGTTTTTAAATAAATAAGAAGTCAGAAAATACAACACTCACATACCCTTTTTGGGAAACAGAATAGCTTGAAAATATACCCCAAGGCCGGGCGCGGTGGCTCAAGCCCGTAATCCCAGCACTTTGGGAGGCCGAGACGGGTGGATCACGAGGTCAGGAGATCAAGACCATACCTGGTCTACACGGTGAAACCCCGTCTCTACTAAAAAATACAAAAAACTAGCCGGGCGAGATGGCGGGCGCCTGTAGTCCCAGCTACTCAGGAGGCTGAGGCGGGCGCCTGTAGTCCTCAGCTACTCAGGAGGCTGAGGCGTCAACCCGGGAGGCAGAGCTTGCAGTGAGCCGAGATCGCGCCACTGCACTCCAGCCTGGGTGACAGAGCGAGACTCCGTCTCAAAATATATATATATATATCTGTGGTTCATATATATATACATACATACATATATATATATGTATTCCCCAAACAGAACTAAATCAAAATTCCACACATGAGGATGAAAAGGCTGTGGTCTAAAAGTCAGGGAGTCTTCGGCTAACGGCAGGCCCCTGGAGCGTTCCCTGCCCCTCCGGCGGGAGGGCTGGGTCTCCCCGACTCCCTAAATGAGGAAATGTGTTTCTCAGCCCCACTTCTCCCTCCACAGCTCAGACGGCAGGTCCCACCACTTCTGATGGAAATTTGAAATAAGAACTGCTGATATTTTCTTCCTGTACTTGCCAACAGGCACAGAACCACAAACCACTAAGAGAATCTGAGGAGAGAATGACTAACCAAAGTCTCTTCTTTCTCCACCCCCAAAACTGGGTTTCCCTGAGCCACGCAATGTCACTGCTGTTGCTTAGGATGGTTCTTCATCCTTCGGCCTTGTATTAATGACCAAAGGTTCTTAAAGGGGGAGAAACTAGGAGGCTAACCGACTTAACGGGCAAGGCCAGCGTCTAGCGCGTGGACATCGCCTGTGACTGGGCCCTTCTTCCAACTGCCTCCGGAGCAGCATGGCCCGTGGGGGCTCTGGGATGGCAGAGCGTCCTCTGCCTGTGGCACCCAGTGCCTTGGCCATGAGCCACATGCAACTAACAGGCCGCTGGCCTGAGCCCAGTGCAGCCGAGGCACTGCATCTTTTATTTATTTAATTTTAATCAATTTAAATGTAGGTTTAGATGGCCAGATGTGGCCAGCAATGCCGCACGGGACAGTCAGGTGTGAGTGCGCTGAACCCCTCAGGAATCCGCACGTGCAGGAGGCACCAAATGAGCAAAGCGAGGGGGAAATTCCAGGAAATATTAATTTTCTTCTTTGCATTTACCATGATTTTCATATTTCTACCATAGATAAATTCGGTTATAATTTGAAAAGAGATATTTCGTATCCAAATATACTCATTTTTGTATGTTCTCTTTCTACTGTTTTTCAATTTGGAGATTATGAGGGGTTTCTCCATAACCTTCTGGGAAAAAAAACTTTTGTATTTCATAAATGTTCCCACACTATGAAAAAAAGATCACCGACTTCCACATTTAACATGAAACAAACACCACAGACTTCATCTTACCTCTTGGTAAAGTCCATCATCGTCGTCCTGAACTCCGTCATCTGTAAAAGACACCAGTGTTACCAAAACCCTCCTCAAGAATGTCATCGCAGGGCGTCACAGGCATGAAAAGGGTGACCATGCAGACCTTCCATGTGAAAGATGAGGGGTGATGCTGCTGGACTAAGTCCTGCCTTAGAGTAAACCTTTTCTGTTTATAGCACCAATGGCACTCTACAAACTTCGCAAAAGAGGAGGGAGGAGGGGACCGAGGAGCTACATGGCAGATGTGAAGGCAGCCACCACGACCTCGCCCGGCTCCGTGGGTCTCACGTGATCGTCAATGTTAACTCACGGCAAGAAAACCCATCGTACCCAGCGGTTCACATCACGAAAAAGCAAAGTGAAGCCTTCACCAAAACCACCTCACAATGAAGATGGCTTCAGAATCCACTGACTTAGGTTATTTCACTGGGGCCAATGTTTCTCTCTAAATAGGTATCCCGGCCGGGCGCGGTGGCTCACGCCTGTGATTCCAGCACTTTGGGAGGCCAAGGTGGGCGGATCACTTGAGGTCAGGAGTTGGCGATCAGCCTGGCCAACATAGTGAAACCCCATCTCTACTAAAAATACAAAAAATTAGCTGGGCGTGGTAGCACACACTTGTAATCCCAGCTACTTGGGAGGCTGAGGCAGGAGAATCACTTGAACCCGGGAGGTGGAGGTTGCAGTGAGCCGAGATCGCATCACTGCACTGCAGCCTGGGTGAAGAGCAAGACTCCATCTCAAAAAAATAAAATAAAATAATAAATATCCTACTTGCAGTGCCCAAAGGTGCGTGACTCATGGCACCTGGACAGTCACCCCTGGGGACAGCACGCACACCAGGGCCTCCTACGTCCCTCCTAGCCCTGGTGCGAGTCCTGATTCCTTCAACCACTGGGCCACCGCCTAACACAGGCCCTACTGGATGCAGTTCCACCCCTCCCCTGCACGCTGCTCATCAGCCAAGTCAGGCTTCCAGCTTCCAGCAGGCCCCCCCTGCACCCGTGTGGACAGAGGGGCACGTCTGTCATTTGGTTTTCGGCATGTACTTGTAGGCCGGCCATGTGTGGGGAGCTGAGCTAGGTGCTTTCTCGCATCTCCACGCTGCGAGAAGCCATCAGGCTGCAGAAGTCCCAGTTGGCCCATGGGGCCTCCATAGGGCTCCAGCTGCTGCCGGGTTGGGGTGCCAGGGGGCTGCTTTCTGCTTCCCCAGCGGCCTCAGAGGACCGATGCACACAGACATCTGAATGATCCCCTCTCACTCCACTATTTAAATATTTGACAATATTCACTGGTACACAGTCCAAACACAACACTTCTCATCACGCCTGTTTTCCTGACTCAGAGCCTCAGCATGGAGGATTGAAACCTCCTCACAGAGAGCAATCTGCCGTTCAACGTAATTGCTCTGGTAGGCTTAGTCTGTTAAGAAAGCTTTTAGAGGCAAAAGTTCAAACAGATAAAAAATCATTAATACAGATCCCCATCTCCCCAGCAGAAAGCCCACATTGCACTTGGTGAGCCAGCGGTCTCTGCACAGCCCTGAGGCCTCCCCTCCCCGCAGCACCCCTGGGAGTGGGCACCCATGGCGCTGGAGTCACCTGGAAAGCTTTCTCCATGGAGGGCGGCCTTGGGGCCATCCGCCTGTTCTCCAGACTCTCCCAGGGCCGCTTTTCCAGGGCCGCCTAGAGCTCCTCTGTGGTCCATGCCTTGCATCAGGCCAGCCATCAGCTCGGCCATGCCGTCCAGCTCCAGGTCACTCAGGCCCCTCACCTCAGCCGGCTGCCTCTGCAGGTCTTTCAGGAGGGTGTGAATCCGTGCTCCTAGGGGCACACACACAAACACGAGGACATGGTGGGTGGACGAATGCAAAGGCAAGGGCCTCCGGGCTGCAGGGGTGTGGCGGGCGTCTGCGGCGTCCCAAAGCAGTGGCCACCTAGGGCCAGGTGCAGGCCGGCACTCTGAGAATATTGGGATATTGGACTTGAATCTCAAATCCACCTGATCCTGTGGCCGTCACTAGTTCAGTTCCCTGGAGGTGGAAAGCCCATAGAATGGAAGAACAGACTCATCCACCCGCTCAAGAGGATGGAAAGCACGACTTCCGGAAAACACTGGAATGACCAAGCCAGGAAGAGAGACGGGCTGGGCAACTTCATGTCCTCCAGGTGATAAAAGAATGGGATGAGCTGTGCCCCCCTCACCTGGCAGAAGGAGAAACAATGCCTGGCAAGAACAGCACCCTGCCCAGCACACCCTGCCCAGCACACCCTGCCCGGCACACTCTGCCTGGCACACTCTGCCCTTCCCAACACACCCTGCCTGGCACACCCTGCCCAGCACACCCTGCCTGGCACACTCTGCCCTTCCCAACACACCCTGCCCTGCCTGGCACACCCTTCCCAACACACCCTGCCCGGCACACCCTGCCCCGCACACCCTGCCCCCACACCCCGCCCTGGCACACCTTGCCCCAGCACACCCAGGCCGCGCACTCTGCCCCCCACACCCTGCCCCCCACACTGCCCCCACCACACCCTGCTTGGCACACCCTGCCCGGTACAGAAGAGCACCGCAGAAGCGGGCAGCCATTGTTATTCCCACACTTTCTCCTGCTACAACAAGTAGAGAAAAGCCTCCATAGACTTTGGCCACCAGCATATCCTAAATACGACACGGTGGCCCCAGCTGTCCATGTGCTGTGTGTGAGAATACATCTGTAAGTGAATGGATAACTCAGGAGGCCAGATGCAGCTCTTTTTCCAAAGCCAGCCCCTCAAGCCTCTGCTGGAAGTCTAGCTAACAACAAGATTATAGAGATGATAGTGGCCTGGGGGCCAGGGGACCCTCTGCTCTGTGGGGGCTCAGGAACGCCTGAGTGGGAGGAGCTTGGGGCCCACAGTGGATGGCCCATCCTGAGCCCCTGGAGCGAGCCTCTGCCTCTAGTTGTGGCAAGGATGCCCCCGGCTGTCACCTGGGTAGAGACAGGAGATGAGGATGTCAGACAAACCCTCCTGTGACAGCAAAGGTCGCGCCTGTTGATTAAACATAGTGGAAACGTGCTACATCCAAAGACGCCATTTTCCAAAAAAAGACCCTTAAGATCTAGGCTGAGTGTGACACGGGTGGGAAGCCCCTCACCCTCCGTGCTTGCTTCTGAGACCCCCACACACACCCTTACACTCCACATGTCCCCACCCCTCCATAGTGCAGGTGGAGACCAAGCCCCTCGCTGTGATGAAGGTGGGTGGGGGCCTCCGGTTACATCCCACATTAACCAGCCTCAGCCGCAGGCCCTCTCTGTACAGTTCATCTGTGTTTTGCTTGTTTGTTCACTTGATAATGACAATGTAAAATAATGATAATGATGATGTAAAATAAAAGTAATGTGATTACTTTTATAATCAGAGAAGAAGCGACAGAAATTCTCTCTGGGGGTGCCTGCCCTCAGTGCCTGACCTGGGTGCTCCTCCCCAATGCTGGGTCTCCGTGAGTGCCCAGTAAGATGGGGTGGAGGGTGGGGGCCTGTCACAGGACTGGCACCCCCGGGGATCCTGGACAGAGAGGCTGGGAAAGCAGAGGTGCTGGGGGATAGGGAACCCAGGCCCTTGGCTCCCACGCGGCTCAGCCGTCTCGTGCAGAGCAGCAGAGATCACCGAGTGAAGACAGTGGAGGGGCCGTGCACTTATCCACATCACGACTCACTGTTTCTGGACAGGTGTAAGGGCAGGTGCAAGACAGTCCCCCAGGCTGAGGCTGGGGTCAAAGGTAGGGCTGGTGAGGCAACTAGAATGGAGGGACGGAGCACCTGGTTGATGGTCTTTGCAAAGGGTGTCTTGCACACAGGGCCACAGTGGCACCCCAGGCTGAGTGCTGGGCAGTGGCAGAGTGCACGGTGTGGGGAACAGGAATCCTGCATGCCATGTGGAGACATGGCAGAGCCCCTCTTGTGTGTAGGTGAAAACACAGAGGCTACGTCCTCAGAGGAAACGCCACTAGCATGAACCAACTCTAATGACATCTAAACACAGGCACACAGGGTCAAAGCCTCATCCAAGAATGTGACTGCTGCCGGAAAAGCCCCTTAAAGGAAGGTAGCAGGGTCTAGGCCCCCGCTTCAGACAAGCAGCAACAGATGCAGGAGGAGGCAGAAAAACAGAACCGAAAATCGAGAATAGGGCAGTCGCTGATTAGAGCGAGGAGATCAGGCCATTCGCGGAGCTGCCGTAGCCACGGCGAGACGGGTGCACCCACTGACTCAGCAGAGTGGGGAACGTAAAACAGAATCCAATACACATTCTGTAAGTGAAGAGCAGAGCGTCCGAACTTTAAAATCTTACGGAAGGACACAACGGAAGAAACGGTTTGTGAATCTGAGGACAGATCACAGAAGTGATCACCATTGGAAGAGCGGAACAGGAGACGTTCTGCGGAACCTCAGTAACCCCTGGGGCAGGCCAAGCCACTGCACTATTGCTGGAGTCAGGAGGGAATGGGACAAGACACACCTGAAAGAAAGCCCAGGCATCTCTCAGATCTGGGGAAGAATATTCACTCAGGGACTCAAGACAGTCACTCAGCTCCAAGATAATAAAATGCAAGGATAAGCACGCGGTAACTCTGGCCAAGCTGCTGAGAGCCAGAGGTGGAGAAGATCCCTGGGAAGCAGCTGGGGTTGGGGCGGGGGACAGACACGCTCCACACGCAAGAACGGAAAGGGTCCTGTAAGAACAACGTGTTTGATACAATGTGCACAGTCAGGCATTTGACGTTACAGATAATGAACGCCACATTTGAAGGGTTGAAAGAAAAATCATTCAATCCAGGAGTTTATATCCAATGACAAGATCCTTCCAATGAGAGGGCGAAGGAGAGACATTTTCGTATCACGTACGTGAACAAAGCTGGGACAGCGGGTCCCGGGGGCCCACACCACCAGACAGAAGCCCAGAGCTACGGGAGAAGCCAAGAAGCTCCTGAAAGGGTAAATACGTGGTTACATAGACAAGAAAGACTGTCTTCTTTACTCCTCTTACTTTATCTGAAAAACAACTGATTGTTAGTAAGGAAAAATTATTACCACTTTAAGGTAGGGTTCATAAAACAGCTGCAGGTGTGACCTGGATGGCGCAAGAGGCTAGAGGGACCTGGAGCCTCCTCACCACGTCCAGGAAGTGGCACGATGACAACTCCAAGGAGACTGTTTCCAACAAAGGCACCAGGACATTTCAACAGAGAAAGGAAAAAGGACATCTTCCGTGTTACCCAGAAATTGGACTTGTAAGTGTTTACCCAAGAGAAGTGAAACCCACGACCACAAGAGTCAAACGAGACTGGGGGTAGCAGCCTGACTCCTAATAGTTCCACAGACAGAGTCTAAGGTCCATGTGCCCGGCAACAGGAGCGCGGATGAGGAGGCCACATCCACACCAGCACTGAGCCAGAAGGAACCACAGAGACGAGAAAAATGGGGACAGACCTAGAACCAGTCAGGCTGAGTGAGAGAAGCCGGTCACCAGAGAGTCCACCGAATCCTGTTAACGGAAGATGAAGTTCAACGATGGGCAAGGTCTGCCCAGGGCAGCCAGAGCTGCGTCACCTGCAGGAGGGGCTGGGGCAGGAGGAAGCATTGGGTGTGAGGGTGTGCCGTGCAGCGTGGCCGCTGGTTCCATGCGCATGTGTCCAGCGCATCGTCATGTCCACCCGCGATCTGCGCATCTTACCGTGTGTACACTCCACCTCCACAGCAGCAATAAAGACTCGGCCCTGAAGAAGACTGATGGGCCCATTTCCCAGCTTTGAAGGAAAATCTGACTTTCTTATGTATTCAGTGTTGAAATCTCTGTCCTCATAAACGTTTATGTAAGATAGCTCATGGCCACGTCTCTACCTTCTTGAATGACACTGGCAGAGTGACGCAGAGGGGACACAGCCTGTCCTGGACCCCACTGGGGTCTCACTGCGACCCTCCACTGTAGGGGGTCCCGCTGCCACCCTCCACCCTAGAGGGATCTCGGTGCAGCCCTTCACCCTAGACGGGTCCCGCTGCAACCTTCCCCCCTAGACGGATCCCACTGCGACCCTCCACCCTAGGGGGATCTTGGCACAACCCTCTACACTAGAAGTGGAGGAATTATTTCTGCTTTTTACAAATTAAGAAATTTAGGCATTTTAGTTTTTTTTGTCTGCGCCAAATGCATCACCAGGCCTGGGCTGCAGCCTGCAGTGTCTGCACAGGGCTCGACCGTGATGCTGCCTGTGGCACCCCCGTTCACTCAGCCACACGTCCTGTCCTCTCCCCACGGCACGGGCTCTGTCTCGTCCATGTCGAGGCAGCGGGGCTGGCACCCAGTCCCCATGCGCCCCGTTCACTGCACACGCAGGACAGGAGTCCGTGTCTGGGGCCGTCTAGACTCTTATCACTTTCCAAACACAAGCGCTGGCAGCCTGTGGTGAGTTCTTTGAGGGAAATTTTTTTCAGTGTACTCTCTTTTACCCATTAATTGAAGTTCGTTCTTTGGGGGCATCTTGCTACATGGCTGTAAGGACACATTTTTTTGAAGTGTTTTGCTTCATTTCTGAACACTCTGCGCTGCGCCCCACCCCCCACCAGGGTCCTGTGTGGAAAGGGTCACAGCCACAAGCCTCTGACCTTTCTGTTTGAAAAACAGAGTCCCGTCAGCGCCACTCCAGACTTCCTGTTGATGACTAAGACCCTCTGATGGAAAGGCCTGAGCGTCCACGACAGGCGTTTCTGAGACAGCAGCATGTCTACGTAGTTTAGCATGGGATGAAGCGGACAGAGTCGTTTAAAGTCAGTCTGTACACGACATGTGTGATGGACACGGGCATTCTGATCGGAGCGCGCTGGACGTCCACTGCCACCGACATCCCCTGCTGGGGTGGCCAAGCCGACAGTAAAGCCTCCGAATTGCTTGGCACACAGTGGCGGCTTCTTTACCGTCAGGTTGAAGTGTCTGTATTAACCCCACATTTCTGATGCTCTGACACCTGGGGCCCTGCTGACCCTGGGGGCTGCCCCTCCCACAAACAGCCAACGTCCAGACAGTGAACAGTCGCCCACTCCACACGCTCTCCACATGCAAACCCTGCAATCCAGAGCCCTCACCCACCTCCGCCTCTGTGGGCTCACACTCCAGGCCACTGGCCTAGTCCCCCTGGGGCAGGGACCAGACACGGGCAGCCCCTGGCCCCGGAGCAGCTGGAACTATTCCAACTGGGCAGTCCTGTCCCAGATGACCCTGCCTTGCCCTCGCCCAGCCTCCTGACTGAACCTGGTGCATCTCTGTATTGACCTGTGGCGTGGCCTGCCCCTTCCTCTCAAAATCTGTAAGTAACAAACTGCTGTTTCAATAGCAGCTGGACCCAGATCTCTTGGACTCGCCATCCTAAATCATAACAAACCTGCCGTTCAAAACAGAAGAAGGGAAACACAGGGATCAGCACGGAGGCCCTTACTCTTTTGTTCTTTCATTAGCCTCGAGCCTCGGAGGGGGGGGCCAGCCTCCCTTCTCCGCACCCCCAGGTCCCACCAACCGCCACACATCAGCCCTCACCATGCGTTCACTGACGGAACGCTGCCTTCAAAGAAAACTTCCAGCGACAAACTCAGGAAAATACGTCTCACTTTCTCACAAACAAAAACATGCATAAAACCGCAGCAAAGCCCGTCTTCACCGCCACTCCTGTCTGCAGGTGACAAAGGGCTGAAGGGCTGGACAGTCCCAGGTCAACAGCACCTGTGTCCCAGCTCCTTCCACACCGACAGGCTCACACTGTTTCCCAGAGAAGATAACAGATGTGCTCCAGAATTAAAGGTGTGTGCGTATCACAGCCCTCGGTGCTGCTTTGAAAATGTGCTGCTCATTGTAGCTTTCAGAATCAGAAGAGCCATCTCGGCCTCGCAGCGGAGCCACCGAGCCACGAGCCCAGAGCAACCTTTCCGTTTTCATTCACTGCAGTCTCCGCCCACCCCAGATCCCTTTCTTTCCCAGCGATTATCATCGCGGCAGTCTTATCTCGCTCGTCCATGTCCACAGGTCCAATGCTGGCAACAAAGGGCTCACTCGTCCCAAAGAAAATGGAAATAAGGAAGTGCGGGAATGGGGAGGAAGAGCTGTGTCTGGAGAAGTCGGCGGCCACAGGCAAGAGCCCGAGTTCTGCAGGGTCCCGGGCTGCACCAGGCAGAGCCCAGAAAACCCAGTGTCTGCCCGCGAGTTCCTAACAGCCCCAGAGAACTGGCAGGAGGCACCAGAGCCCGCGGCAGAAGCTGGCACAGCTGCAAGGAGACCTGAAGGGCCCTTGGCATCAGGCATGGCCGTGCCCAGCAGTCAGCGTCCTCCATGCTTAGGAGGTGAGGGATGTCCCCACACACGCCTAGCACTGGCCGAGATGTGTGTCAGAGTCAGCCCGGCCACGGCTCACAGCGGGCGCCCGTCCCCGCGATGGAATTTCACCGGAGGGAAGGAGACAGGGAGGTGAGCAGTGAGTGGAGGTTGCTAAGGAAAGGTCCATCCTGTGGTCACGAACCAGGGAACACAGGCTCGGCTGCCCAGCCGCCTCCTCGTCAGGTGAGCGGGGCAGGAGGCCCCCGGAGTCACGACCTCACCAGAGGCCTCGTCTGGGGCAAAGTCCATTATTTCCGATGTCACAATTCGCAGGACATGGTGGGGCCTCCAAGTGTGGTAGAAAAATTCACTTCCAAGTCCAAAGATCCCTTCTGCCCTCCCAGAAAAAAGGACTCTCCATACACTAGCTTGGCACAGCCGGCACTGCAAGGCCTGGGAGCCTCCACCTGTGCCTGTGGACACTCGTCTGTAGACAGACACCGCCTTCCTGAGCTCCCAGGCAGCACAGCGGCCACCGTCCCCGCCACAGCCGGAGCCCTGCAGAGCTGTCACCATCCCCCCGCCCCCGCCGCAGCCAGAGCTCCCCAGGGCAGCAGCCCTGGGTCACCGCCCGTCTGGACGACCCCACTGCAGCTCCAGAGAAGGTGACGTGGTCCATGCGGGGGCAAGTTTGGAACAGAGTTCCATTAACCATTCTTCTGCAAGGCCCTGTGTCTCCTAAGGAGGCCGAAAAGCTGGTTGTGATATTTTGACAAATGGTGAAAGAATAAAAATTATGTGACTTCTCAACAAAGAAGGTTAAATGTTCTCGAATTTGGGATTTCCAGTGAAAATGAATCGTGTTTTGCCATACTGATCCACACATAAACCTTTCCGAGCCCCCCAAGGTTTATAAAATGATGTGCACAGGCTGGGGTATTCAATTCAGAGTGGCTACAGTGTTGCTAGCAGGAAAATGACAAAAGAAAGAGAAAGCAGACATCAGCCGGACACCGTGGCTCACACCTGTAATCCCAGCACTTTGGGAGGCCAAGGCGGGGGAATTGCTTGAGCCCAGGAGTTGGAGACCAGCCTGGGCAGTATAGTAAAACCCCATCTCTACTAAAAATACCAAAAATTAGCTGGGCTTGGTGTCAGGCGCCTGTAATCCCAGCTATTCAGGAGACTAAGCCAGGAGAATCGCTTGAACCTGGGAGGTGGAGGTTGCAGTGAGCTGAGATTGTGCCACTGCACTCAGCCCGGGCAACAGAACAAGACTGAAAAAAAAAAGAAAAGCAAGCAAGCAAGCAGACATCATCACACGTCCCGGGGCGGGGCACTCGCCTTTCCCTGCAGGGCAGGCTGGTGCTTCTCCCACCACCTCGAAGGGAAGAGGCTGCAGTCTGTGTTTCTAACAGCAAACACCGTCACTGTCAACACGGATGAGTCCTGCTTAACACAAAGAAAGAGGCGTGTTGACGCACCCTGAACTTTGCAAAATGATGCTTATTCCCCTCTCAAACCCACACGGAGGCCAAGCACCTGCTCTGAAGGGGAAATCCCACAGCAAGCCACGTTTCCAGAATGCCACGGCTGGGCAAGGTCTCCCTCACATCACAGTGAGAAGGGGCAGCCGTGCCCGGTACAGCCTGGTGCAGTGAGCAGCACGCTCAACCGTACAAACAGCCTGCTTATATAGACAGAGAGAGCTGGGAACACAGAGTCTGTGGAACTGGCAGGCGTCCACCCTTGAGAAACTGAGGCTCTGTGGTGGACCAGGAAGGGAGGAAGAAATGGCGACGTGAACAGAAAGGCCATGGAGCCCAGCGGGAAAGCCAGGGCACCCTGGCCAGATGCGGCCAGGCTCGGCGTGGAGCTGTCAGCGCCGAACCACCAGGGGCTCCTCTGCTGTGACTGCAGCTGCCTGCATGCTTTCTGAGGCCTGGTGATTCTAGAATCTGTAGGGTGTTAGCTCACATTTCTTTCTCCATCATTGCAGCTAGGACCTTGGTTTCCATAGACATAGTTAAAGTTCCCATCAATCCGATCATCCGTCCTCGTGCTGCTCTGCCCTGGGAGTTGCTAGGCTGGACTCCCGTGAAGAAAGGCTGACCATGCTCCCTGAGCCTTGGCCCCAGCGCTTGTGGTCTGTGGTTTTGGGCAAGCTCGCTAATTTCTTCCTGCCTCGGTTTACCTATCTGTGAAATGGTGACAAGTGAGGCATGTGCCCAGCATATGGTAAGTGCTTAATAAATTATAACTATCATCACGAAACAAGGCGATGATGAGAAATCATTTAAGTTTTCCACTCTCTGTGCCCTTTCCCGTCCATTCTAAAAACAAATACTTGGTTCTCCGTGAGAAGCTCTTGCCACAGCTCATTGTGATCCTGAGGTGAGGAGCAAAGAACGCAGTCAGAGAGCCCCTCAGATGCTCCGTGACACGCGCTGACAGGTTCCTTCCAACTTGCTCAAGATCAAAGTCAAGAGTATGCATTTTGAAACTATTTTCTGCCACAATATTAACCAAAAGATTAACCTACATTAAAAAAAACACGAACCTCTCATTAAAGTCAAAGCCAGTGTCCATCCGTCCCTCCCCCCACTCACCTGCCCAGCGATTGCACCGACCGGTATTGGGCATTTATTGTCATCAAAGCCGGGGAACAAACATTATTCTAAAAAACAATAGAAAATTCAAAGCTTCGTTTTCTTGAGGGCTGCGATACTGTTCTCACACCAACACAGACACATTAAAACCAACACAGACACACTAAAACCAACGCAGACACACTAAACCAACGCAGACACACTAAA
>NC_045441.1:146449466-146449758 GCF_002776525.5 Piliocolobus tephrosceles
TAAACCAACGCAGACACACTAAAACCAACGCAGACACACTAAACCAACGCAGACACACTAAAACCAACGCAGACACCCTAAACCAACGCAGACACACTAAAACCAACGCAGACACACTAAACCAACGCAGACACACTAAACCAACGCAGACACACTAAAACCAACGCAGACACACCAAACCAACGCAGACACACTAAACCAACGCAGACACACTAAAACCAACGCAGCCACACTAAACCAACGCAGACACACTAAACCAACGCAGACACACTAAAACCAACGCAGACACACT
>NC_045441.1:146449858-146485895 GCF_002776525.5 Piliocolobus tephrosceles
CGCAGACACACTAAACCAACGCAGACACACTAAACCAACGCAGACACACTAAACCAACGCAGACACACTAAAACCAACGCAGACACACTAAACCAACGCAGACACACTAAAACCAATGCAGACACACTAAAACCAACGCAGACACACTAAACCAACGCAGACACACTAAAACCAACGCAGACACACTACACTGTTTGGAGGCCAGAAAGACTTGACCAATGGATACAACCAGCAAACAGTTCACAGGGAAAACGCACCATGAAGACCCTGTGAAGAGACTGAACGACACCCCATCCCACACCACGTGCCTTCCCCTCAAGTGCACGCGCGTCTGGGCTGACCTGCTCTCCACGCTGGCACCAATTACAGTACATGGAACGCAAGTTCCAACCACAAAACCCCCAATTTATGGGGGTCATCGATGTCATCGATGTGTAAATTACTGCCTATATTTTACCCCTGGAAATTAACAACTACATTGACATAAACTTAAATCTAACCAGTGTCTTTTCATTATAAACTCTTAGAACATAAAATGTATAAGATGTTACCTTTTATCAAGAGGTTAAAAAATACCCTTCTTATTTTTAATCTCTAACAAAGGCAATCCAATTAACTCACTGATTTTTAAAAAGATAAACCCGGCCAGAGCACAGTGGCTCACGCCTGTAATCCCAGCACTTTGCAGGGCCGAGGTGGGTGGATCACCTGAGGTCAGGAATTCGAGACCAGCCTGGTCAACATGGTGGAAACCCCCTCTACTAAAAACATAAAAATGAGCCAGGCATGGTGGTGCACGCCTGTAGTCCCAGCTACTCGGGAGACTGAGGCAGGAGAATCACTTGAACATGGGAGGTGGAGGTGGCAGTGAGCCAAGATGGCACCACTGCACTCCAGCCTGAGCGACAGAGCAAAAGTCTAATTCAAAAAAAAGAAAAAAAGATAAACTCAAGTGATGTCTCTTGAAAACACAAAAAAATTACCTTATAAGTTTTGGGATCTAAGTTATGCTGAACAAAAAAAAGTGGCAAGAATATATTTTAAATATAAAAGAAATAAAATATATGAAAAATAAGAATAGAAAGTAAGCAAAACAACTCTTTGCTGTTTGTTAAGCCTCATTACAGACACATCAAATTTAGGTGGTGCAGTGTGGCACTGAGGGCACGAATGATAAGAAAACACAGTCATCTGAGGGAAGAGGCCGTGGGGTGGAAGGCAGCCAGGGGTGCTCTGCCGAGCGCTGGAGCTTGGCCGGCAACAACACTGTTCCCTGCAGGCCCTGTTGCCTCAAGCGGGGCAGTGTGTGTGAGACCCACCTTCATACTTCAGGAGCACTGGCCAAGGCAGAAAAATAGATCAATGTATTCATGAGAGATTTTTAAACAAGTGTTGAATCCAGGCTGTGTTTCTGGTAAAGGCTAACGTAACCAGGACATTCAGCTGACGAGCATGTTCCATTTTCGAGCACCTGGCCCCACTGAGAGTGTACCCCAATCTCCAACCTCGACATGCAGGGCTGAGATGACCACCCTCAGCAGCTCGAAAAGTGGCAGCTCTGACACCCTGATCTGGAACTGACGCAGCAGGCGGATCTTCCTGTGTCCCCTGCACTGACCTTCACTGTAAAGCTAACCCAGGTGAGTCTCAGACTTCACCAGCTCCTGGAGCCCAGAAACCAATGGGCATTTCTAGAAGGTCAAGGAGAATCTACGGGGAAAGACCATTTCTCCTTAAGATCTCGGTGTCATCTCCAGCCCCTCTAATTCCATCCTTGTGAACATAACCCAGAGGGGTTACTGAGGTGAGATCCGTCATGCAGAGTGAAGAATGTGGGTGATCATGGAGACCTGCAAAGTTTTCCTCTTTCCTGGTCTGTGAGACGCTGTGTATCCGCAGCACCCTGACCCAGCATGCCTCTCCCTCCGTATCCTGTGAACTCTCCCATCATGGCCGCACCCCAGCCACTCTGGCCTCCTTTTTGTTCTTCCAACCCAACGTGCTGGTGGAATTATCCTGCTGGTTCGCAGCAAATGGTCCCCACACAAGAAGCAGGGAAATATTATTCTGTGCATCCCACCCTGCTTACAGCAACATTTGTTCCTCTCAGCACCTCATGCTGCCTCCTATGCGGGAGGCCAGGGCCTGTCACTGCCCTGCCCCTGCCTGCCCACACCGCCCCTTTCTGCTCCTGCACCTGCCTGCCCACACCACCCCTTTCTGCTCCTGCACCTGCCTGCCCACACCACCCCTTTCTGCTCCTGCACCTGCCTGCCCACACCACCCCTTTTTGCTCCTGTCCCTGCCTGCCCACACCGCCCGTCTTTCTGCCCCTGCCCTTCCTGCCCACACCACCAGCCTGTCTATTCCTGCCCCTCCCTGCCTACACTGCCTGACTTTCTGCCCCTGCCTCTGCCTGCCCACACCGCCCACCTTTCTGCTCCTCACCCCACGTCCTACTCCAGGCGATCTGCAGGCAGTCTCTCTACTCTGCCTGGGGTGGGGTGGTGGTGGGTGGTATGAGCCACGCCCTCCCCTTCAGGGACAGATGAGAGCTTCAGGAGGTGAAATACTCCCTCCACCCTCTTCCCTTTTGTTTCCTTTTCCTTTCTTTCTTCCTTCTCCCTGTCCTTCCTCCCTCCCTTGCTGGCTGCTTTCTTTCCTTCCTTTCTGCCACAAACATTTACTGCACCAGCTACCTTTGCACCAGCTACCTTTGAAGGTGCACAGATAAATCCATGAGCAAAGTCCTTTCTTTTGTGTGACTTCCATCTATGTTAGAATAGATGGGAAAGAAACAATAAAACCATGAATGCACAGAGTGTCTGGTAGTGATCGATGCTGTGGAGAAATAACCCAGGGTAAGAAGGATGGGGGGCTGGAGGACTGCTCCTTCATACAGCACTGCCAGAGAAAGCCTCACTGAGAAGGTGAAGTTTCGGCAGAGGCCTGAGGAAGCTGAGCGTGGGCTTGGCGGGGCCTGGGAAGCTGTCTTCAGGCAGGAGTAGCAGTAAGCACGGACGCCATGGGCAGAAACTGCCTAGAATGTTCGGCTGGAAGAACAGACAGGAGGCCAGAGTGTCCAGAATGCAGCCCCCATGTGGAGAGTTCACAGTGATATGGGAGCACTGGGAAGGGGAGAGCTGTTCCCTTTAAATGATACAGAAGTGGGAAGGGAGGTGCTGGTTTGAGGAGGGCAGGTCCCTGGCTGGGGCTCCATCCCCATGGACCTAGGTGAGGACAGGCACTCCTGCCTTCACCACCAAATGTTGCATTTCCCAAGACCACCCTGGCCCCTGCCACACCCCCATCCTGTGCCTATAAAAAGCCCCAAGACCCTAGCAGGCACACACACAAGTGGCTGGATGTCAAGAGGAGCACGTTGGCAGAAGAGCAGACCGACGGACCCCAGCATGCCAGCAGGCCACCGACTGGTGGGACAAGAGCACACTGACAGACAGCAGCAGGCCATCGACCAGTGGAATGATGCAGAGTGTGGTCAGGGCCAGTCTGAGGAGAGCCCAGGCCACAGAGCACCCGGACTCCAGGGGAAAATCATCTCCCTTATGGCTCCCCCATCTGCTGAGAGCTACTTCTACTCAATACAACCTTGCACTTACTCTCCAAGCCCACATATGATCTGATTCTTCCAGCACACCAAGGCGAGAACCCAGCACACAGAAAGCCCTCTGTCCTTGTGATAAGGCAAGGGTCTGATTGAGCTGACTAACACAAGCCACCTATAGACGGCAAAATTAAAGGTGTGTAACACACGTCCACTGGGGCTTTAGGAGCTGTAAACATTCACCCCTAGACCCTGTGGGGTCTGAGCCCACAGACTGCCTGTCTGTCTGCTCCCCTAAAGGTTTGAGCAGCGGGGCATTGAAGAAGTGAGCCACACCTCCATCTCACACCCGTGAGGAAGACAAGGAAACTTTTCCCATTCCAACAGGACACGGAGGGAGAGGAGTGGTGGGTGGGGGGTGCCACAGATATGCAGGGTCTCGCAGACCAGGCAAAGAGCTTTGATTTTTACTGAGAGAGCTGAGAAGCCCGTGGTGTGCTCTGAGCAGTGGGATATCATCTGATTGACAAATTTACAAGAACCACTCTGCAGGCCTGAGACAAGGTCAGAGGCAGGAGGCCAGGTCTGGTCAGATCTGGTGAGGGGTGGTGGGTGGGGGGTAGAGGGAGGAGCCGGCTGGTGGGGAGAACGGAGCATCCCAGGTGTGCTCGGAAGGCAGGTGGAGCAGGGTCTGCCAACAGAATGGACATGGGGGGACAGAAAGAAAGGGACCTAAACGGATGGTGGCCCCACAGCCACGCTGTAGAAGCTGTGGGAGGCTTCGTTCTATGTGTGGGGTCCGGGCTGGGCTGGGAGGCCCTCAGGAGCCCGACAGGCACCCACACCACCATGTTTGGTCTTGTGCCAGTCCAGGTGGGATAAAAGTCCTCCTGGTCACAGGCAGGGCATGTCATGGCAGAAACCTTAAGAGATCCACAGCCTTCCAGAAAAGGCAGAGACACAGGCGTTCTCTGGAGTCAGCCAAACCTGGCTCAAGTTCCACCCCACCATTCACCATGGTTGGGACTCAGGGAACCCTGTCCAGCCTCTTCCAGCCTCAGGATTCCTCTGTGTGAAACTGAGTCAATAACTCCCATTTGAATGGGTTGCTGAGAAAATGAAATATAGTAAGTGTGTTGTCTACTACCTGCTAATGCTCAGTATTCGTCGACAGGAAGTTGTGTCCCCTCTTTTAACATCGCTGTAACATTTAATGACTCAGAGAAAGTCTCTCTTACGGCTGCTACGCATCCCTTTTCCTTTGACTCCCTTTGGTTCGAGTCTTGTTAAATGGATGGGAGAGCAGAAATACAACTGCCCTGAAATAAAACCTCATGTTCTTTATGGTAAAGACCGAGAACAGGAGGCATTTTCAGTGGGCCTCTTAGAATCACTATAGTAAGAAACATCCACCTTCAAAATGGAATAATAGAGTCCAATTCCAAAAATTACTTCCCCTCATCTGAAAAAGAAACTTTTTAGGTTATCATTAATGAAAAATAACTTTTAAAAAATCATAAGTATACAAGAGAAGATTCTAAGTCGCTGGGCAGCTTATGGGAGAACAGTTAATGTGTACTAGGAATCCTCTCCCCATAACCTCTACAAACCACACACACAGCATTTTATGGACACGCTGAGTCAGCTCAGAAGCATCCACTACCCGCCATTTGAAGATGAAGAGAAATGAAGAAGTATGTTTTGCAGTGTCCAGTGGGCCCTGGTGGGTTAGAGAAGGGCTGCAGCACAGAGCACAGATAACAAGAATATCAAAGTAAAACGTTGTGTTCCATCAACCACACCACGTAATTCTGCAATCTGGCCAGTTTATAATGACATTTTAAGTAGCTTTCAGTGCTCCAAGTAGGCTCTCATAAGGCAATTACACAAAATGTCAGGATATTAAATGTGTAAAGCCTGGAGTAAGAGATCAGCTCACATGACTCTGCATGCTCAACTGTCACAGCCTGGCCTACTGAAATTACATGTCATCCTAGGGCCTTCCAAACAAAATGGTACAAGTTTTAAAGAATCAGCTACAGCCTGCAGATAACCTCACCACAACATTGTTTTCACAAAGACAGTGGGAATCGTACACAACAGCTTTTGCTTCTAAGTGTGTTTACAACCATGTATATATGAAGGTACACAGTTAGCCACATCTGAACAGCCACCATCACCATCAGCAGCACCACCATCACCAACACCATCATCATCATCATCACCATCACCATCATCACCATCGCCACCATCACCATCAACGCTATCATCACCATTAACACCATCATCATTGCCATCACCATCAACACTATCATCACCATCATCATTATCACTATCACCATCAACACTATCAACACCATCATCATCACCATCACCAATGCCATCATCACCATCGCCATCATTGCCATCACTATCAACACTATCATCACCATCATCATCATCACTATCACCATCAACACTATCATCACCATCACCAATGTCATAATCACCATTAACACTATCAACACCATCATCATCACCATCAACACCATCATCACCAATGTCATCATCACCATCACCATCAACACTATCAACACCATCACCATCACCAACACCATCATCACCATCATCATCATTACAATCACTATCAACACTATCATCACCATCACCAATGTCATCATCACCATCACCAACACTATCAACACCATTTTCATCACCATCATTATCATCACCATCAACACTATCATCACCATCAACACCATCATCATTACCATCACCATCAACACTACCATCACTATCATCATCATCATCATCACCATCAGCACTATCCACCATCAACACCATCATCACCATCACCATCAACAGTATCATCACCATCAACACCATCATCATCGCCATCATCACCATCACCATCATCACCATCAACACTATCATTACCAACATCAACACCATCATCATCACCAGCATCCTCACCATCACCCACCATCATGGGGAATGGACTGTGCTCCTTTGGTTTAGAGGACATACAGCCCATTTAATTGCTGGAGTCCAAAACTTGGGTATTTGCAGAGGATTCTGGTAAATTCAGTAGGTGATCATTATTGCATTCTCTCCTTATTTGGGCTTCCACAGGGAGAAACTGACATAATCATAGGCCAGCATGCTGTCTGTTATCACTGGAAACAACACAGATGTAGTAAAATGTATGCTCCTTCCAATTTGGGGGGGTAATGGCATCACAGCTTAGTGGCGTGCATCTCTCCCTCACTAAAGAAAAGTGCCCACACTGCAGCCTGGGATGAAGCTTCTCCTGCACTGTCACACTGCAATATTTTGCACTCACAGGGCTCTGCATTCACCCAGTCTAACACTTTCTCTATTGAATGCAATAGTGAGGCAAAGAAGAAAAAAATATATCAAATTAGCTCTGGCATTAATGATGTGACTTCAATGGGGTGTGGGGATCGGCAGTCAAATGTCTTTCTAAAGAATGCTTCCTTTAGGTTCACGTTAGTGTGGGTTTGCACACTCAGAATGTGAACTGACAGACGGCAGGTAAGACCAGAAGAGAAAACGTTTCACAGATGTTTCAGGGTTGGGACTTCGGAGCTGCCCACATTCACTAAATGAATTAAGCTGACATCTGTAGAAATGCCCTCTTAATGGGAACAGTTATCTTGAAAAGTTCTAGAAATGCCGGTGGAGAGGGCAAGTGAACACACAGCTACAGTCAGATGCTCGGCAAGATCAGACCCAAAGTGAACCAACTGCTGCGCAGAACGCCCTGGGGCCTTGAGCCCCCAGTTCCAGCCTGTGACGCACTCACCTGCAGGAAGGGGAAAGGCTCCCCCAGCACCTTCCCTGCACCTGCTCTGTGCCCTCAGAGGGGTAGCGTCACCATGTAATCAGTGGTCTCCATTAACCAACAGCGTTCAGGTTGGAACTGGGGAGATTTGGAAAAGTGACAGGAAGGATGACATCATACACGGAGGATGCTTACACAGCAGAGAGCACCCCTGTTCCATGTGGCTCTGGAAGGCCTCCCCATTGTGCTTACACAGCGGACAGCTCCCCTGTTCCACGTGGCTCTGGAAGGCCTCCTCATTAGAGCCATGGCGGAAGGTGGTGGGAGGAAAACCTCAGGGGGGCAGTGTCAGTGAAGTGCCTTCAGGTGCCCTAACAATTCCCAGTCAGACAGAGACAAATTTCAACCCAATTCTCAAAGTAAAAATCCTTCCAGCAAATGCAGCTGGCTCACAGCAGCATGGACCTGGCAGGAAAGCAGTGACCTCACAGGTGTTTAAGCAGAGTCTGTGAGGGCATCAGCCGAACACCGTGGAAGGATTATTTCTCACATGGGGGCAGAGTTTATGACTCTCTCACTTCTCCCAAATCTGAAAGCAGTGACTCTGCACTGATGCAGAAGTGGGGGAGCTGCCTCCCGCTGGAAGAAGACATGAGCTGGGAGGAGCTCAGCAGTGCAGGTCCAGGGCTGCCAGCCACACGCGGGGCCAGGGCTGCCAGCCACACACGGCCGCTGCCACCCCGCACTGGGTGCATCCGCGTCAGGGCTGCTGAGCAGGTGGGTGTGTCCTCAAGGGGCAGTGAGAGGATCCCTAGTCCGGCTATATAAGCCACAGCGTGACCCCTCCCCCACCAGCACCCCTGGGAAAGAGTGCGCTGCTGCTGACTCCACGGTGTGCGGATGCGCAGAAAGAAAAGCCTCAGGCAGTGCACACTGAGCACGGGACTGTTTCGCTAGGATGAAAGGTGCTTTGATAACATAGGTGCCTTCTCCTCCTGCTTTGGAGGGTGCTCGTGAACTCCAGCCAGGGGCACGGATCTGAGATTAAGAATTTATCAGTGGCTTCCTCCTGGAGCAGCCTGTGAGAGGCGCCTCTGCGTGCCAGTGATTAGGTGGCCAATTCTCTTCTGATTTTTTTTTTTTTTAAGCCAAGAGGCATGCTTGGGTTTAGAATACTGAGCAGCACTGGCCTGCATTCAAATATGAATGAATTTCTTCAAAAATGAGAAGGCAGCAGGTGCTTCCTTTCAAGTGAAAATGACCCCAAAAGTGTGGGCATATTTTCTCCAGAGTGACAGAAGCATTGGCATCGTGTTTTCTGTATTATCATCTACTGTTGTCCCCGTGAAAAGTCAAAGCTTTGGTTCACTGCCCTCCTGAGACTGGGCTGCGGGGCACATGCCCTTCTCAGTGAGGGTTTTCAGTCTGGGATTCCCACCACCAACACGACAGGGAAGTGGGCATCACACTGGCCAACGCAGGACCTCAGGCTCACGGGAGGCTTGAAGGAGAAGAAGACCAGAGCACACTTATCTTGGATGAGGGGAGAGGACTGGGAGCCCGTGTGATTGGCCGGGACTTCGCAAGTGCTTTCTGAATGAATGAGTGAACTCAGGAATAACCACACGAAGCGTTGCATGGCTGGAGAGCTGCATGGCCGGCGACAGAAACAAGTTCTTTCAGCTTCCACGTGAGTTTCCCAGTCACTTCCCAAACGAACGCCATGGGCCCCACCTTAGAACAGAGGCTGGCTGGGTGGAGACCCGTAATTATCCTGGCCATACAAGTGAGAGTATAATAAGACGCCTGAATAGAAGAAATACCAGGTTTGTTGGGAAGAGGCTGCAATGTGAAATTCAGAACCAAAAGTCAGCCGTCATGATGTGAATTAGGGTCTTGTAATTCCCATTCAGGCTCCAGAGGGCACAGAACCGAGATGATGAAGAAAGCATTCTAACAGGTTGGTTACCAGTTTTGTTTCCTGTTCAGTGTGGCTGGTGTTTGATCAGTGAGCAAGGATTACAACAGTGGACACACCCCACACATTATTTGTCGTTGGTTCATATAGAAAACGGTGTCTGATGCATGCCCCAAAGTGGTTTTCAAAATGCTTTCACTGTCATCAGAGTCTTGAGCTGAAACAATGGCATTACACAGATACCATATCTATATGAAAAAAATATTACAGCACTGACGAAAGAAAGCAGAAGTAAAGAAATGGAGAAACAGTGTATAAATACCGTATGCTCACGGCTAGCAAGACACGGGTTTGGATCATAATCTCAAAAGAAACAGTCCCAATTGCCATAATCCCAAATAGTGAAATCCCCAAATCTCTGCATATCAAAATCTCTAAATAGAGTCTAAATCCCAAGAGTCTAATGTTGCTAATGTTTAAAATCCCCTAAATGATAATCACAGAAGAGCTGCATCCTGCTGGGTGGAGCTATTGCCTTGTTACTGTCTTTATTTGGAAATTAAGCATAATTTAAGGAGTTGTGTGCTAAGTTGACAAGGAGTTGAAACTGTGGACTTAAAACTAAGTGTCAACTTGACTGAGTTAAGGAATACCTAGAAATCCAGTAAAGCTTCACTTTGGGTGTTTCTGGGAGGTGTCTCCAGGGAGATAGGGTGGAGTCTGAGTGGGCTGGGAGAAGGTCTGCCTCAGTGTTAGTGGACAGGCACCATCCAAACAGCTGGGGCCCAGAGAGAACAAACACGGAGGGTGAATTAGGCTCCCTCTGAGCGCTGGGGCAGACTTTCCTTCTGCTGCCCCAGACATCAGAGCCCCAGGTTTGCCGGCCTTCGGACTCCAGGACTCACACCAGCCGTCCCTGGGTCCTCAGATTGAGAGTTACACCATCAGCTTCCCTGGTTCTCATCGTAAAAACACTGCAACTTCCTCAACAAATGAAGAATGCCCTTTTCGTACATCTTCATTTGTGAAAGATACAATTTCTTGAGATCTCAGCTCTTCTACTGTTTATGCAGCAGTGACCCATCAGGGTTTTTGACTGATCTCGTCAAAAGACTTAGGCTGTTCATCAGGGTATTTCAGATGCCTGCAGTTATACAGCTGGGTGCACACAATTACCAAGCAGAGTGTCGCTTTTACACATCTCCCTTCCTGACCTATGTCTTCATGAACATGGTTCATCTGCTCATAACTGCTATGCCCATGCAACTGTCGTCAAGATATCTGAGGGCTCGTGCCTGCAAAAATACGAATGTTATTATCACTTATTTTATTGTGCAAAATGGCCTATGAAGTGCTTTGTCATGATTTTATATGTTTTGCAAACAAATTCCCTTTTAAAAATGTAAACAAATGTCTTTTAAAAAGTTTTTTCCAGAATTACATTTTTGGGATTTTGATATTTTGAGACTGTGATTTTCAGGCTTTTAGGGACCTTAGGGATTTTGATATTTCAGAATCTTAACATTCAGAATTATGGTATTCACGACTGTTTCTTTCAGGATTATGACTGGCTCCCAAAGACTCAATATTGTCAGCATGTCAGTTCTCCAATTTGATCTATGCATTTAATGAAATCCCAGTCAAAATCCCAGCAAGTCATTTTTTGGATACAAGCAAATTTATTCTAAAGTTTACATGGAGAGGCGAGTGACCCAGAACAGCCAACACAATACTGAAGAAGAACAAAGGTGGAGGACACCACCACCCATTGTTAGGACGCACTACACCTGTCGTTAGGACGCACTGCACCCATGGTTAGGACGCACTACACCCATCGTTAGGACGCACTACACCTGTCGTTAGGACGCACCGCACCCATCGTTAGGACGCACTACACCCATCGTTAGGACGCACTATACCCGTCGTTAGGACGCACTACACCTGTCGTTAGGATGCACTACACCTGTCGTTAGGACGCACTACACCTGTCGTTAGGACGCACTGCACCTGTCCTTAGGACCCACTGCACCCGTCGTTAGGACGCACTACACCCATCGTTAGGATGCACTACACCTGTCGTTAGGACGCACTGCACCCGTCGTTAGGACGCACTACACCCATCGTTAGGACACACTACACTCATCATTAGGACGCACTACACCCATCGTTAGGATGCACTACACCTGTCGTTAAGACTCACTACACCCATCGTTATGACTCCCTCCAACTCCACAGGAATCCAGGCAGGGTGGAGTTGGTGACACAGACAAACAGATCAATGAAACAGAACAGAGAGCGCAGACATGGGTCCACAGACATGAGGTCAGCCGAGCTTTGAAAAAAAGCAAAAGTGATACTATGGAGAAAGGATCGCCTCTTAACAAATGGTGCTGGACAACTGGACGTCCACACACACAGAAACAATTCCAGATGCAGACCTTACACCCTTCACAACTAACTCAGAATGGATCACAGAACTCACTATAAAAAGAAAAACCATAAAACTCCTTAAAGGTAAGAGAGGAGAAACTCTAGATGACCTTGGGTTTGGTGATGACTTTTTAAAATCCAACACCAAAGGCAAAATCCATGAATAAAATAATTGGCAAGTTGGACTTCATTAAAATAAAAACTAATGCTCTGCAAAAGACGCTGTCAAGAGAATGAAAAGACAAGCCACAGACTGGGAGAAAACGTTTACAAAAGATGTATCTGATATCTGATAAAGGACCAATATCTAACATATTCAAGAACTTTACAAACTCAACAATAAGGAAACAAACAGCCTAATGGTCCCTGTGGTCCAGAGACCACCACAGACACCTCACCAAAGAAGATACACAGAGGAAAACAAGCACATGGAGATGCTCTGCTTCCTCCATCATCAGGGAAATGTGAATGAAAATGACAACGAGACACCACCACACACCTCTCAGAATGGCCAGAACCCAGAACACTGACAATACCCAATGCAGGCGAGGATGTGGAGCAACAGCAGCTCATTCACTGCTGGTGACATGCAGAACGCAGAATGCCACAGCCACTGGGGAAGACAGTAGCCTCCAAAACCAAACATTCTCTTACTGTGTGATCCAGTGACTACACTCCTTGGTACTTACCAGTAGAAGTTGAAGACTTACACCCGTACAAAAACCTGCATGAGGGTGCTGATGGCAGCTTTATGAATAATTGCCAAAACATGGAAGCAACCAAGATGTTCCTCAGTAGGCGAATAAACTGTGGCCCATCTATACAATGGAATGTTATGGATTATAATGTAATAATACAATATTATTCAGCACTACAGAGAAATGAGCCATTGAGCCATGAAAAGACGGGGGAATCTTGAAGGCATGTGACTATGAAAAGTTCACATATTGCACGGTTCCAACCCCAGAACATTCAGGAAAAGGCAAACTATGGAGACAGCAACAAGGTCCATGGCTGTCAGGTGACAAGCGGGGAAACTGGAGATGCTGAAGTGGATGAGCCCCAAATTCCTTCACTGGCCACTGCACATCACCTGCTGTCCTCCCCATCACCCCACCTTAGATAGGCCTTCAATTGAACCTGCTTTAAAGCTCTTTGGAAGGAGACCAGATGTGAATTAGGAATAAGTGACGGAAGAGGGTCTCTTTTTAAAGTTTTTACCAGGTGAACTTTTGTCGTATGTGTGCAGCCTGCAGCCTCGTTGACTGACTGCTTCTTCGGCAGCAGGTACGCGTCGGGGCTTCTCTCTCACTCTCTGAAGACTGAACAGCAAGGGTCTCATGTTGGACCCGACCGTGCGGCAGGAGGGTGACCCTGCTCTCTGACCTGTAAAAAAGTTTTCTCTTCCCTGACATCATCGCAGGGTCCTCCCTTCCTGCTTGGGTGCAGTTGCTCTTTGTGTGTTGAGAATGTCTAACTAGCTAGGGCCTCTCATCTTGAGACATCATTCCATGTCTGGATTTGCTTTCGAATCATTCCAGGGCAGAGCAGGGGGCTGTAGTGGGTGCAAAGGAGCATCAGGAAAGCCTGAGAGTCACCATTTGTGGCAGACAGGTGATGCCTATACGGGGTTCTCAATTCTCTCTGCATATTTCATAGGAGATGCCTGTACGGGGTTCTCAATATTTTCTGTATATTTCGTAGGTGATGCCTGTATGAGGTTCTCAATTCTCTCTGCTTATTTCGCAGGTGATCAATATTCTCTGTGTGTTTCATAAGTGATACCTGCATGGGGTTCTCAATTTTCTCTGCGTATTTCATATTTGACGTTTTACATGATGCTTTTCTAAAGCACACAGTGCAATTAGGAAGACAGTGTATATCAGAAGATCACCAGCATTGCAGGGTAGCTCAGGAAGAATGCCAGGCACATTGTGTAAATCGTAGGGATCACGGGAGAGTGAAGAGAGCACGTTCAGGACTCTTTTTCCGAAGATCCACACCCTAGGGTGTGGGAGGAAGGAGAAGGTGCCAAGGCAGAGAGGCAAAGCTTGCCAGACGCATAGGAAAGGTGCGCAGAGCAGGAGCGTGCGTAGGAAGGGCACGCAGAGCCGCAGCACGCCCTATTCTCTCTGCGAGCTCACCCACACCGGGCTCTCCAGCTGGGTTTCCCTCCCTTTGATGGGGGTGAGGATGTTGACTGCTTTCTGTTCCCAGTAATGGGGACAGAGGTGAATGGGGCTTTTTAAGTTGTGGGAGATGGGATAGGATAGAGAGAAGGGAGGTTAGAGAAGGAAGAGGACGACCCAACATGACCCCACTAGAAGGAGCACAGAGGCAGAAGAATGCAGGTAGAGGGGCAGCCAGCACCGGGGAGGGCCATGGAAGGCTGAGACGAGAAGCTGAAGGGGACCTCAGCCATGTGGCCAAGGGCTGAGGCCACACTGAGCTGGAGGAGAACGGGAAGCTCAGCAGCTACACGGGACCCAACGTCACAAGTGAAGATCCCTTGATAGCGTCCAGTACCCACGAAAGCACAGGAGGCGGTGAAGACCCCCATGGTGTCTAATACCCATGAGAGCGCAGGAGGCAATGAAGACCCCGATGGTGTCTAGTACCCACAAGAGGCAGTGAAGACCCCCTGATAGCGTCCAGAACCCACGAAAGCGCAGGAGGCAGTGAAGACCCTCGATGGTGTCTAGTACACAGAGAGTGCAGGAGGGAGGACCATCAAGAAAAGGGGTTTCTTGGAATAGAGCATGACTTAGAACAGAAGAAACGTAGCCCCAGAGGGAGAGGTGCTGGAGGGAAAGTGGCCACTCCAGGTAGGCAGCTCCCGTGGCAAACAGCACTATGAATGCTCCAACAGCGCTCACTCAAGTGCAGCATTGGCCTCCTCCGCCGTCCTTCTCCTCCAAGACAGGAACAAGGAGAAAGCATTGGTCATGGTCACGCGTCCTTCCCTCTAATTGCAACTTCACATTCCTTCTATTTAAAAATTGCCATAATGGCTGCATGAAGAAAGAAAGAGCGAGGGCAGGAGAGCTTCCGGCTGCAGACAGCAGAGAAGCTGATGCTCGCTCTCAGCGGCTCCCATTCAGCCTTCACTTAAGGAGCACGGGGTGCTCACATAACGCAATGCTCAGGCAATGTTTGTGAAAACCGTTATCTACTTGATTTTAGTGTTTGTTATCTCCAAAGGGGAAGTCATATTTTATCACAATCCACTGCAGGATGGTCTTGGGAAAAGGCTGTTGGGAAATAAATGGGTCAGAACCTTCTCCATATCACAGAGCCACAGGAACCCGCAAACGCCCTTCTGGGTCCGCCTCAACGTGGGTTAACTCAGGTAGTGACACCAGAAGCCACGCTCTTGGCACAGCGGTCATCTCGAGGCCGACACTGTTCACCCAGCCCATGGTGAGCAGCACGAAATGCAGACGGGGCTCCGGAAGACGTGGCCAACTGCCAAAAATATGGGCCAGGGCCACATGCTGGGCCACAGGAGGGGTGAGTTCAGCGACAAAGGACACTGGACTTAACGTATTCAATTTTCCATAACGAAAAAGGCTGTGGGCCAGACCCATCCTGCAAGCCACGTTCCCCGCCCCATCCATCAGCTTCAGCAGTAAAACTGTGAAATCGTAAAATCTGGGGAAGGGATGAACGAGAAGTGAGAAGGGAACACACACTGTCCCCAGACCCTCAGGAGCAACTCCCCCTCCCACCAGCTGCTGCATTCATCATCCCTAGACCCTCAGGATCATCTCCTCCTCCCCCGGCTGCCGTGTTCACTGTCCTCACACCCTCAGCAGCGCCTTCTCTGTCCCACCCTCAGGATCACCTCCTGCCTCTCACCGACCACTGCATTCCCAGGTCTTGAAAAGACCACATACTCCTTCCCAGCACAGAGAGGGTATGAGGACTGAAGGCACCCTTCCCCACATCGTGCCCCACTCCTGCTGCACGTCCTCAGGGGGAGTGCGGTGTGCAGACCCCACGTGTGGGAAGAACGTAGTGCGTCTGTCACTAGGAGGGGCCGGACAGAGGACAGTCAGCAAACAAGAAACACCAAGCAGGCTGGCTCACCTTCGCCTGTGCTGGGGGGGTCTTCAGGATCTCCCAGAGGTGAAGGCCACTTCTGGGGGATGGCTGGTGACAACAAGGGCCTGGGCATTCTTGAGGGTGCACGCAGAAGGTACTGTGGCTCCAGGCTGCCCTTCCCAGGGGGAACTGGGGGCCTCTGGGCAGCATAGGCACCAAGGGCTGCCATCAGATGGTGTCTCTCCACACTGCTGTCCACCTTAGGGCTGAGCTCGTCCGGCTGGAGCTGGCTGAGGGTCCGTGGCAGGAGGTCCTTGGGGAGCTGGGCCTGGGGCCCGGGAGGGTAGGTCAGCGCAGACGTGTGGGCCACATAGGTCAGGATGCTCTTGGAGAAGCGGTCGTCACCCTGGAGGGGCAGGAGAGCAAAACAGAGCAGGAGTCGCATTTCCATCGTTAGCCGGGGGCACCAAGATGCCCTTCAGTCTCAGTTTTCAAGGTTCTAAACAGCCCTGGGGGTACCAAGATGCCCTTTGGTCTCAGGTTTCA
Organism: Piliocolobus tephrosceles; assembly: GCF_002776525.5. NCBI lineage: Eukaryota > Metazoa > Chordata > Mammalia > Primates > Cercopithecidae > Piliocolobus > Piliocolobus tephrosceles. The sequence continues at coordinate 146,466,146 of NC_045441.1, forward strand.
AGGTCCTACACAGCCCTGGACATCTCTGAAATGTAAAGCCAAAACAGGACTCTCATTTTCACTCTGACCAACTCAGGTCCCAATTTCATATTTATTCCTGCGTTATTTTTAATAACAGCTTCACGGAGATAATTCACTCACATCACAAGTTTTTAGTGTATTCACAGAGTTGTGAAACATCACTACTAAGTCCAGAACATCCACATCACCTGAAAAGAGACTTTGCAGTGTTCTCATTCCTCCCTCCCACCCCGACACTGCTCATTCGCTTTCGGTCTCAAAAGACACTTTGCAGCGTCCCCGTTCCTCCCTCCCACCCCCACACTGCTCATTCGCTTTCAGTCTCTGTGGATGAGTCTCTTCTGGACGTTTTGTGTAAATGGAATCACACCACGTGTGGCATCTGTGCCTGGCTTGTTTCCCTCCACATAATGTCCTCAGGTGCACCTATGCGGATGCCAGGACACGGGCCGGGACGTCCTTCCTCTTTAAGGTGAGTACTATCCCACTGCATGTATATCCCACATTTTAAAAATTCATCGATCAGTTGATGGACATTTGCTTTTTTCCACCTTTTGGCTATTTTGAATAATGCTGCTCTGAGTATTCATTTATGAGTCTTTGTATAAATGTGTTTTCAATAGTCTTGGGTTTGTTTGAGGATATTACGTGGTAACTCAACATTTAACTGATAGAGGAACTCCTAAGCTTTTTTCCAGCACAGCAGCACCATGATAAAGCTCACCAGTAATGGATGCAGACCCCAGTTCCTTTGTATCCTTGCCAACACTTTCTACTGTCCTTCTGTTTTTATTAGGGTCATCCTAGCGGTTGGAAAGCGATACCGCGCTGTGTCATTTGCATAATGCGTTAAGCCTAGTATGTCCTGCACCTGGAGCCTCCAACTCAGCTTTAACTAATGGACCTTTGCACGGCCGCTCAGGGTTACTGCTTTCCCAGCAATGTGAGGAGCCGCTCCCAGGCACATTCGTGAGGCTCGGCAGTGCCTCCCTGGTGGCTAATGATGCTGCACCTTGGCGTGCCCTTATTGACTACTCCTACCTCTTCTCTGAAGAAATGTCTGTTCATATTTTATGCCTGCACTGGTCTTTACTTTAACCCCGAAAAGCTGCTCCCCAATACCTGAATCTCTCTTTCAGCAAAACCCTCAGCAGAGGCCTCAAGTGCCTTGTCTAGAGGCTTCATTCCAACTTCTGTACTGATGACTTGAAACATGTTTGCCACCTGCTCTTGTAACCGCAATGTTCTTCTGCAGCAGGGAAGATGCCAGGGTGTCTTGTTCGATAATTACCTATCGCATCATTTACTAATCAATGCCCTGGCTCACAGTCTTTCATGGGATTTCTGTCTATATTTTCTCCTCACTCATTTAGTAAAATTCCCCAAGAGGACATGTCCTCATCACACTTTGTGTCACTAGACAAACCAAGGCCCAGCTGTCCTCACCTCTAAGGCAGTTGTAAAAATGTGAAAAGTTCCCATATTCTACCTCGGACTTGGGCTTCATCAAAAGGTCATGGACAAGCTGAAAATTAATAATTTCCAGCGTAGAGACTTTCGAATCCTGGACACACACACTGAGCTCCCTGGAGGCATGCACGGGTGTGTGGACAACACAGTTGAAATCCCATCCATTCGTATTTTCTACTTGCACCTCCTTGGGGCACATGATCAATGTCGTGTCAGTGGAGGTGGACCCCTCAGCATCCAGCTATGGGTGTGCAGCCATCACTGGCAGTAAGGTAAGGGGATCCGACTCTTGAGTCCGGCTATTTCTGAAAATATTGGGGTTCATCTCTGGGTTAGATTTTTGAATAGCAACCTGGGAGTTGGGAAATGGGTTGATACAGGTTGGGTTTTTTTGTTTGTTTTTTTTACAGTTTTTGTTTTGTTTTGTTTTGTTTTTTGTTTTTTGAGACAGAGTCTCCCTCTTTCACCCAGGCTGGAGTGAAGTGGTGCAATCTCAGCTCACTGCAACCTCTGCCTCCTGAGTTCATGCAATTCTCATATGTCTCTGCCTCCCAAGTAGCTGGGACCACAGGAACACAACACTATACCTGGCTATTTTTGCGTGTGTGTATGTTTTAGTAGAGATGGGGTTTCACCATGTTGGCCAGGCTGGTCTCGAACTCCTAGCCTCAAGTGATCCACCTGCCTCAGCCTCCCAAAGTGCAGGGATTACAGGCGTGAGCCACCGCGCCCGGCAGTTTGAATCAGGTTCTAATTTCGGTTCTCATATATGAACTTGGGCAAATCACTTGACCCCTAGAGACTCAATTTTCTTCTGTCAAAAAAGGAAATCAGACATTATCTCTAAGATTTTTTTTTTCTTTTGAGATGGAGTCTCTCGCTGTCGCCCGGGCTGGAGTGCAGTGGCGCATCTCAGCTCACGGCAACCTCCACCTCCGGGGTTCAAACGGTTCTCCTGCTTCAGCCGCCCGAGTAGCTGGGATTACAGGCATGTGGCACTGTGCCCAGCTAATTTTTGTATTTTTAGTAGAGATGCGGTTTTGCCATGTTGGCCAGACTGGTCTCGAACTCCTTACCTCATGTGATGGGCCTGCCTCAGCCTCCCTGAGTGCTGGGATTACAGTCATGAGCCACTGCACCCAGCCATTATCTCTAAGATATTTTAATTCTTATTTCTAAAGTGATGGGACTTTAGCTATCATCCAAATTGTTTTAATTTTGTCCAAGGACTAGCTGAAATTAACTATTCTTCCCTTAAGAAAGAGAATATGTGAGAGAGAAAGAGCGAGAGCGAGCGAGAGACAGTGAGTGCCACCACAACAAACAGCCCCTGCAGCAATTTCCCACAAATTGGGTGTAAGTGTCAATCTCCAGCTCAGCCTGTACTCCCTCTTGCACAGGCTGTCTCTGAACACCTGGTCAGCCACCGTGCTGGGGGCTGGGGATCTGCGTCCAAATCCCTCGTTATGTGTCTGCAAGCGGCTCTCCCCTCATTGCTATGAATGCAGTAACCTGGAGCTTCCACTCAAAGGGCCTTTAATTAAAGTTGAGTTGGAAGCTCCAGGTGCAGGACTGACTAGGTTCAGTGCATTACACAATCACAGCAGAGTGTGATCAGTGCAGTAGACTTGGATAAACAATCTATTTTTGGTTTATGTTCTGAATCAAATTACGGTGAAGAGGAAAAAGAATATTTCAGTAGTTAGTACAAACAACAGAGCCTGTAGAAATAATAGCAAACATCGGTTTTCGCAAGCCACTCCGGTGACTCAATAGATGATTGCAGACGCTGCGGTGTTCCTCACCAAGGTAGTGACCATCCTATAACCAAGAGGACCTGAGAATTGGGAATATGGGCAGTGAAGAAAAGTATTCTCCCGCTGACTGGCTGTTTTGTGGTTTGAGGTCCCCAAGGAAAGGGAACTGGCTCTGGAGCTGCCTGGGTTTAAACTACCACCAATGCTACGACCTTAGTGCTTCAGCACCTTATTTAAGTCATCTGTAAAACAAGAATAATAATAATAGTATCTGGCACAGGAGTGTTAATGGCTACTCTTATTACTATTATTTACTTTACCTTATTATACCTTCATTATTTGTTATTTTGTTTGTTTTTTTTTTGAGACAGAGTCTCACTCTGTCGCTCAGGCTGGAGTGCAATGACGCGATCTCAGCTCACTGCAACCTCCATCTCCCGGGTTCAAGTGATTCTCCTGCCTCATCCTCCTGAGCAGCTGGGATTAAGGCACACATCACCATGCCCAGCTAATTTTTTTGCATTTTTAGTAGAGACGGGGTTTCTCCATGTTGGTCAGGCTGGTCTCTAACTCCTGACCTCAGGTGATCCTCCCGCCTCGGCCTCCCAAAGTGCTGGGATTACAAGCGTGAGCCACCATGCCTGGCCTATACCTTCATGTTCTTTAAAGCAGTCAGAAAATCCATACCTCAACTGAGGAGGAACTGTCCAATTAGACCTTTTCTTCCACTCTCAGCTCTGAGTTTAAAATTCTGTGACTTGTTTTCAAAAGCCCTATTGTGAAGGTGTTTTAGTCTCAGTTCAACATACCAATGATGGGAGGTTTCCAAAGACAACGTGGGATAATTTTTAAGACCATAGCTGCCCAAACCTGGAAATTAGCAGCCTAAAGGCATGGACATGGGCCAATTTCCAGTACATGTGATGGACATTCCTGTGCATGAATTCTTCAAACTATGTGTAAGAGAAATCCGGCTGAGCATCTCTGGGGTAGCCCAGCTGTGGGTATGAAGCATTCGAGAGCTTCTGCCAAAGTCTGCTAATGTTTAAGCTGACATGATATTCTACTGGGAATATTCTTCAACCTACTGCATTTCCATACGAGGAGAAGTAGAACTCAGTCGCCCACACAATGAACAAGCCAGCAGGAAAGAAGGCTCACTGAGAGACTGGCCCAATCCTGTCAGCTCTGTGTAAACTGTGTAAACTTGAAGCCTCACTTTCACCACCTGCAAAACTAGAAAAAATAATTCTGTTTTCTTTTAAAACCTGCTGTGAGGATTAGGGAGAGTATAGGTAAAAGTGCCTCGCTCAGCACATAATTCAGAGGAGGAACTTGATAAATGGCAGTCATCAGCACTATCATCATCACCATTAGTGTCAATGCCACCATCCACAGCAGCATCCCCACCATCATCATCTTCGCTATCCACAGCACCATCCCCACCATCATCACCCTCACCATCAGCATCATCCCACCATCCACAGCAGCATCCCCACCATCATCATCTTCCACCATCAACAACAGCATCTCCACCATCAACACCTTCACCATCATCATCACCCCATCATCAACAACAGCATCTTCACCATCAGCATCTTCACCATCATCATCACCCCATCATCCACAGCAGCATCCCCACCATCATCACGCTCACCATCAGCGTCATTCCACCATCAATAGCAGCATCCTCACCATCATCACTTCCTATCAGGGGAACCAGCCCCTAACATTTCAGTGTAGGTTCTTTTCTATTTTCCCTAAATGTTGGCCAGTCTGAGAAATAAAGAGAAAGAGTACAAAGAGAGAAATTTTACAGCTGGGCCTCCAGGGGTGACATCACATATCAGCAGGTTCCGTGATGCCCACCTGAGCCACAAAACCAGCACACTTTTATTAGGGATTTCAAAAGGGGAGGGGTGTATGAATAGGGAGAGGTCACAGGGATCACATGCTTCATAGGGCAATAAAAGATCACAAAGCAGAGGACAAAATTAGAATTACTGATGAGGTACCATGTCCTGCTGGGCACACATTGTCTTGATAAACATCTTAACAGGAAACAGAGTTCAAGAGCAGACAACCAGTCTAACTAGAATTCACCAGGCTGGAATTTCCCAATCCTGGTAAGCCTGAGGGCACTGCAGGAGACCAGGGTGTATTTCATCCCTTATCTTCAACCGCATAAGACAGACACTTCCAAAGTGGCACTCACAGACCTACCCCTGGGAATGCATTCCTTCCCCAGGGTTATTCCTTGCTGGGAAACTAATTCAGCAATATTTCTCCTTGCTTTCTGCAAGAAGAAAAATATGGCTCTATTCTGCCCAACCCCTCAGGCAGTCAGACCTTAAGGTTATCTTCCCTTGTTCCCTGAAGATCGTTGTTGTTCCGTTCCTTTTCAGGGTGCCCTGATTTCATATTGTTCAAACACACATGTTTTACAAACAATTTGTACAGTTAACACAATAATCACACGATCCTGAGGTGACATACATCCTCAGCTTACGAAGATGACAGGATTAAGAGATTAAAGACAGGCATAGGAAATTATAAGAGTATTGATTGGGGAAGTGATAAATGTCCATGACATCTTTACAATTTATGTTCAGAGATTTCAGTAAAGACAGGCATAAGAAATTATGAAAGTATTAATTTTGGGAACTGATAAATGTCCGGGAAATCTTCACAGTTTATGTTCTTCCACTGCGGCTTCAGCCAGTGTCTCTGTTTGGGGTCCCTGACTTCCTGCAACAACTTCCACCATCAACAACAGCATCTCCACTATCTCCACCATCAACAGCAGCATCCCCACCATTATCACTTCTGCCATCAACATCGTCCCTGCCATCATCACCTCAACTATCAACAGCAGCATGCCCACCATCATCATCCCACCATCACCATCATCAGCAGCAGCAGCACCATCATCACCACACCATCCACAACAGCATCCCGCCATCAGTGTCACCCCCACAGTCAGCAGCATCAAACCTCTACTGCTGCTGTGTGCCAAGCCCTGGACTTCTGCGAAGGAAGAATAACTCAGACGTGGCCCTGTCCTCACACATCTTGCAGACTGAGATAGGAGTTGAGTCACAGATGTTAACAACCATAATTGAAAGAATACTATTACAGAGGTTCAGAAAAGCAATCCTGGTTTTGGAAGAATGTGATTCTCTTCAGGTGGAGGAAATCAGAGCTGCTTCCTGGAGCCAGCTGATGTAGTTCATAGAGCCACGCCCTGCACTGTACCCCTCACCTGTCAAACAGTGACACCGTTGAGGAAGTGACTCTCCTCGATCCCAACTTTACTGGGGCAGGGGTACCAGGGCTAAAAATCAGGCCTCTTCCTTTGACAAACATGTCTCTCCTGGAGATCCACCCAGCCCAGTCCCAATGGCACAATTATGAGTTCAGGCTGACAGGAAGGCCAGGAGGTCTGGGGAGTCCCACACGGCAGGAGACGCTGAGTGGAGGAGACTCCTGTGTGCGCACTGGTCTCTGCCCATGCTCATCAGCTGTTCTCCTGCACCGAGGATCCAAAACAAATTAGGAAGCCCAAGTCGGGACATCTTTTGACCACATAACACACGTTTTCTCCGTCTCACCGCCCGCAGGCAGCACTGACAGGCACATTGATCACAGCGTGCTTGCTGCCGGCCTGACAAAGCACACGGCCGCAGCGCTGTTCGCAGGCTTCCTAATGAGCTGGCACTGGATGCGGCTAGGTTTGGCTGCTGAGGTGGGAACGCGGCAGCTCCGGCTCCGGCTCGTGAATGTGGGGTTGGGATGACTTCACTGTGCCTTTCCGTCTCGGGCCTTAGACAGGTGATTCTGGCAGCTCATTTATTTTCTCTGTCTCTCTCTGTGTCTCTGTCTCTGTCTCTGTTTCTGTCTCTCTGCGTGTCTCTGCCTCTGTCTCTGTCTTAACACAGTAGAAAGTGTCAGCGTTTAACAGTGCTCAGGCTCTAAGTGGCCCACTCATGTGGAGGGAATAACGGTGGTGTCATTCTTACCGACAGCACTGTCTCCAAGACAAAATAACATTTTTGTATTCAGGGAAGCAGCAGGGTCTCACACTAGCATATACTGTGCTGTCTCTGCAGCCAAGGTATAGAGCTCTCAGATTGAAAAACACGACCCCGCACGGTTTTTAGAGTTCACAAAATCTATGAGGTTGAAGAGGTTAAGTCCTAAACAACTTAGGATCAACAAATTTGTAGCGAGTTGACAGTATCACGAGGCGCCAATGTGAACGCCTGGATATCTGCTAATGATGATGCATTCTGCGACTCTGAAATTATCGGAAGACTCGCGACGCCATGAGGCCAGTGCTGCTCTCACCCCGTCCTGCTCCGAGACTCACAATGCCGTGAGGCCAGCGCTGCTCTCAGCCCACCCTGCTCCGCCCGCCACTCTTCCTTCTGTCACTCTTCTGGCTCCTGTTTGCGTTTTGGCCTTTCCAGAAGCTGCGCCCCAAAGCCTCCTACCTTGTAAGTGAAAAGCACAAGGCATGATTAAAGCAGCGAGTTCCAATCCATATCCCATCCACCTTGGCCTGGGATTAGAGGTCAACTGACTCAGAACCACCCGGAGGACCATCGGACAGGCATCGCCACAGGGCTGTTATTCACAGGGCTACACCAGGCTGTTTTCGGCTTTACATGCCTTAATTTTCTCTCTCTCAGTGACTCGATGGTACAGACACGATTATCCACATCTTGCATATGAGGAAAGAAGATCCTGCAGCGAGAACAGGGCAGAGCTAAGACGCAGCCCTTCTCCCCAGCCTCTGTGTGTCTGTAACATCTCAGACACCCAACACGCTGAGTGAACAGAGGAACAGCAAGCAGGCCAGCTTGCATGGAGCACAGGTCTGGGCGTGGAGGGGCTGCTCGTGCAGGGGGGTGGCACCTGTCACCGCGAGTGTCCAGTGGAGGGCAGGGACAGGACTGTCTGGGAGGAAACCAGGGTGACAGTCAGGACGACAGTGGCCAGCATGCATCAGCCTGCTCTGCCTCAGACACTGCTGTGTATGCTGGGAGCAGAACACCACGCCCTGGGCACACTTTTCCACCAGAGCTCCGCTTCCCACCAAAGGTCGTGAGAACAATCGCATGAGGGGGTAAACTTAAAAAACTCAAATGAACATCGTGAATGTGGCATCCAATATGTGGAGGCCACGGTCCTCATGGCTGTGTGCCTCCGCACCTGCTCCTCCAGGTGGCATGGCTAAGCAGACGGCTGTGAGGGAAGCTGTGTCCCCAAACACAATCCCCTATGGTTTGTCACAGAAACAGGCACAGGGGAAGGTGGGCTTGTTGGCCGCATCTGGATGGTGACAGTTTGGGGCTGTTCTGGATAAAGCCACTGGGGGCAGTCATGGGCCAGCCTTCCTGTGAACGCAGGCGTCCCTCCTCTTGGGTAAACATCAGGAAGGGAACTGCTGAGTCCAACAACAGACGTATCTTTAGCCTTCAAGCAGCTTCCAAATACAGGTTACAACAGCTTGCATTGCATTCCCACTAATTTGAGAATTTCTATGTCCTCATCAAGAGTTGGTTTTATAGATTTTTTTTTTAATTTTAGCCAATCTAGTGACAGGAAGTAGTCGTTCTTTATGGTTTTGTGAGTAAGGATGCTCACCACCTTTGATGCCTTCTTTGGCCATTCGTATATCTTCTTATGAAGTATCTGTTCAAAGTTGTTGTACATTTTTGTGTGGGGTTACTTGTCTTTTCCTTTTGCAGCATTATTGAAGTATAACTGACATACAATCAACAGTACAGGAGGCATGACAATGAACACATCCATCACCCTGAACACGTCCCGGTGCCCTGGAGACTCTGCCCTCTCCCATCCCTGTCCACAGCTCCAGGCAATCCCGACCAGCTTTCTGTCCCTTATAATCCAGTTTGCATTTTCTACAGCTTTCCAAACTGGAGTTATAACAATAGGTCCTCTTTTGTCTTTTGGTCAACAGACATGAGACTCACTGTGCTGTTTTGTGCATCAACAGCTCATTCCAGTGTATTACTGAGTAGCACTCCACTTTGTGGATCAAACAAAATTTCTTTGTCCATTCACTTTCTGATAGACATTTGGGTTTTTTCAATTGTGGGCATTTACTATGAAAGCTACCATGAAGATCCGTGCGTAAATCTTTGCACACATGCTTTCACTTATCTTGAGAAGTGGGACTGAAAGTTACAATGAAGATTCGTGTGTAAATATTTGAATGCACACATGCTTTCATTTATCTTGAGTAGAAGTGGGATTGAAAGCTACAATGAAGATTCATGTGTAAATCTTTGAATGCACACATGCTTTCATTTATCTTGAGTAGAAGTGGGGTGGAGGGATCACAGGCAGGTAGACATTTCACTTTTGAAGAAACCGTCAAGACGTTTTCCAAATCGTTGTGAATGTTTTACGTTTCCACTGGTGGCATGTGAGGGGTCCAACTTCTCCATCTCCTTGCCAATACATAGGATGGTCAGTTTTTTTTTTTTTTTTTTTTTAATTTTAGCCTTTCTTACAGGTTTGTAGTGGTATTTCACTGTGATTTCAATTTTCATTTCCATAACGAGGAATGATACTGAATATTTCACACTAAATCATCACTCATTTGTCCTCTTCGGTGAAGTGTTTATTCAAATCTTTTTGCCCATTTTTTTTTATTTCAATAGCTTTTGGGGTATGCATGGTTTGGGTTACATGAATGAACTGAATAGTGGTGAAGTCTCAGATCTTAATGCACCCATCATCCAAGTAATGCACATTGTACCCAGTATGTAGGTTTTTAAAATCTCTCTCCCCTCCCATCCTCCCACTTCTGAGTCTCCAAAGTCCATTAGATCACTCTGTCTGCCTTTGCATATGCATAGCTTGGCTCCCACTTACAAGTAAGAACATAAGGTAATCAATTTTCCTTTCCTGAGTTACTTCACTTAGAATAATGGCTTCCAGCTCCATCTATGTGGCTGCAAGAGACATTATTTCATTCTTTTTCATGGCTGAGTAGTATTCCATGGTGTATATATATATACACTACATTTTCTTTTCTTTCTTTCTTTTTTTTGTTAGATGGAGTCTCGCTCTGTTGCCAGGCTGGAGTGCAGTGGCACAATCTCGGCTCACTGCAACCTCCACCTCCCAGGTTCAAGTGATTTTCCTGCTTCAGCCTCCCAAGTAGTTGGGACTACAGGCACCCACCACCACACCTAGCTAATTTTTTGTATTTTTAGTAGAGACAGGGTTTCACCATGTTGTCCAGGACGGACTTGATCTCTTGACGCCGTGATCCACCCGCCTCAGCCACCCAATATGCTGGGATTACAGGCATAAGCCACCGCACCTGGCCTACATTTTCTTTCTTTATCCACTCATCGGTCATTGGGCACTTAGACTGGTTCCGTATCTTTGCAATTGTGAATTGTGCTGCAATAAACATATATCTACAGGTGCCTTTTTGATATATTGATTTCTTTTCCTTTGGATACATACTCAGTAGTGAGATTGCTGGATCAAATGGTAGATCGACTTTTAGATCTTTATGAAATCTCCATACAGTTTTCCATAGAGGTTGTACTAATTTACATTCCCACCCGCAGTGGATCACACTGGATAAGTGTTCCCTTTTCACCACAGTCATTTGTGACTTTTTAATAATAGTCATTCTTGCAGGAGTATGGTGGTATCTCATTGTGATTTTAATTTGCATTTCCTTGATGATTAGTGATGTTGAGCATTTTTTTCATATGTTTGTTGCCCATCTGAATATCTTCTTTTAAGAAATATCTATTCATGTCATTTTTCCACTTTTTAATGGGATTATTTTTTTTTCTTGCTAAATTGAGTTCCTTGTAGATTCTGGATGTTGGTCCTTTGTCAGATGCATAGTTTGCAAATATTTTCTCCCATTTTGTGGGTCATCTGATGACTTCTTTTGCTATATGAAGCTTTTCAGTTTAATTAGGTCCAATTTATTTTAGTTTTAGTTGCATTTGCTTTTGGGGTCTTACCCATGAACTCTTTGCCTCGGCCAATGTCCAGAAGATTTTTTCCTAGTCTTCTAGAAGTTGTATGGTTTCAGGTCTTAGATTTAAGTTGTTGATTCATCTTTAGTTGATTTTTGTATAAGGTAAGAGATATTGAGGTAGGAGGCAGGACTCAACTTCTGAGGCAGGGCTCGGTTACTGAACCAAATTAAGGACTAGTTAAAACAGGGCTAAGCTGGGAGCAGCTTTCCATAAGTCACACCCACCAATATGCCATGTCAGTTTACCCTTACCATGGCAACACCCAGGAGTTACTGCCCCTTTCCACGGCAATGACCTGATGACCCAAAAGTTACTACCCCTTCCCTAGAAATTTCTGCATAAACCACTCTTTACCCTCATGTAATTAAAAGTGGCTATAAATACCACTGCAAAGCCTCCTTGAGCTGCAGCTCTCTGCCTATGGGGTAGCCTGGCTCTGCAAGAGCAGTCACAGAGCTAAACCATTGTCAGAGCTGTAACACTGCCTTTTCAATAATGTTGCTTTCTTCTATCTCCAGCTTGCCCTTGAATTCTTTCCTGGGCAAAGCCAAGAACCCTGGAGGGCTAAGCCCCACTTTGGGGCTCCTTACCCTGCATCAATAGAGATCCAGTTTCATTCTTCTACATGAGGCTATCCAGTTTTCCCAAAACCATTTATCAAACAGGTGTCCTTTCCCCAGTTTATGCTTTTGTATGCTTTGTCAAAGATCAGTTGGTTGTAAGTGTTTGGGTTTGTTTCTGGGTTCTTTATTCTGTTCCATTGGTCTATGTGTCTACTTTTCTACAAGTACCATGCTGTTTTGGTAACTCTAGCCTTGTAGTATAGTTTGGAGTCAGGTAATGTGATGCCTCCAGATCTGTTCTTTTTGTTTAGGATTGCTTTGGCTATTTGGGCTATTTTTTGGTGCTTTATGAAAATAATGTTGGTATTTTGATAGGAATTTCATTAAATGTGTAGATTGCTTTGGGCAGTGTGGCCATTTTCATGAAATTCTTCCAATCCATAAGCATGGGATGTGTTTCCATTTGTTTGTGTCATCTACAATATATTTCAGCAATGTCTTGTAGTTCTCCTTATAGAGATCTTTCACCTCCTTGGTTAAGCGTATTGATAGGTATTTCATTTATTTTTTGAAGCCTTGTAAAGTGGATTGAGTTCTTGATTTGATTGTCAGCTTGGTCATTGTTGGTACATAGCAGTGCTACTGATTTGTGTACACTGATTTTGTAACCTGAGACTTTCCTGAATTCATTGATCAAATCTAGGAGTCTTTTTGGAGGACTCTTTAGGGTTTTGTAGGCATCTGATCATATTATTGGCAAACAGCAATAGTTTGACTTCCTCTTTTCCAGTTTGGATGCCCTTTATTTCCTTCTGTTTTCTGACTGCTCTGGCTAGGACTTCCAGTACTATGTTGAATAGAAGTTGTCTTCTTTCAGTTCTCAGGGGGAATGCTTTCAACTTTTCCCCATTCCGTATGATGTTGGTTGTGGGTTTGTCATATATAGCTTTTATTATTTTGAAGTAATTCCCTTCTATGCCGAGTTTGTTGAGAGTTTTTATCATGAAATGATGCTGGGTTTTATCGAATGCTTTTTCTGCATCTATTGAGATGATCATATGGTGTTTAAGTGTTTATGTGATATATCACATTTATTGACTTGCATGTGGTAAACCATCCCTACATCCCTGGGATGAAACCCACCTGCTCATGGTATATTATCTTTTTGATGTGCTGTTGGGTACAGTTAGCTAGTATTTCGTTGAGGACTTTTGCATCTATGTTCATTGGGGGTATTGGTCTATAGTTTGCTTTTGTTCATTATTTTATCCCTGATTTTAGTATCAGAGTGATCCTGGCTTCTTAGTTAGGGAGGATTCTCTCTTTCCTGATCTTTTGGAATAGTTTCAGTAGAATTGGTACCAATTCTTTGAGTGTCTGGTATAATTCAGCTGTGAATCCATCTGATCCTGGGCTTTTTTTTATTGTTGTTGGCAATTTTTAAGTTACTGATTCAATCTCACTGCTTACTATTGGTCTGTTCATGATTTCTATTCCTTCCTAATTTAATCTAGGAGGGTTGTATGCTTGCAGGAATATATTCGTGTATTCATTTCTTCTAGATTTTCTAGTTTGTGTGCATAGAGGTGTTCATAGGAGTCTTGAATGATCTTTTGTATTTCTGTGGTGTAGTTGAGCTTATTTGAATCTTCACTCTTCATTTCTTGATTAATCTTGCTAATGGTCCCTCAATTTTATTTATATTTTATTTATATTTTCACAAAACCAATTTTTTGTTTCACTGATCTTTTCTATTTGTTTCTTTCTTTCAAGTTGATTTAGCTCTGTTCTGATCTTTGTTATTTCTTTTATTCTTCTAGCTTTGGGTTTAGTTTGTTCGTATTTCTCTAGTTACTTGATGTGTGACATTAGGTTGTCAATTTAGGCTCTTTCAGACTTTCTGATGTAGGCATTTAGCACTGTAAATTTACCTCTTAGCATTGCTTTTGCTGTATCCCAATAACTTGTGTCACTATTATCATTCATTTCAAACAATTTGTAAACTTCCATCTTGATTTCATTGTTAATCAAAAATCATTGAGGAGCATATTTTTTGATTTCCATGTATTTGTATAGTTAAAAAAATTTCTTTTGGAGTGAATTTCTAGTTTTATTCCACTGCAATCTGAGAAGATACTTGATATAATTTTAATTTTTAAAAATGTATTGAGACTTGTCTTGTAGCCTAGTATATGGTCTTTTTTTGTTTCATTACTTTTTCTTCTAAAAAGATGGGATACATGTGCAGAACGTGCAGGTTTGTTACATAGGTATACGTGTGACATGGTGGTTTGCTGCACCTATTGACTTGTCTTCTAAGTTCCCTCCCCTCTCCCCTCACCCCTCAACAGGTCCTGGTGTGTGTTTTTTCCCTCCCTGTGTCCATGTGTTTTCACTGTTCAACTCCCACTTATAAGTGAGAACATGCAGTGTTTGGTTTTCTTTTCCCGTGTTAGTTTATTGAGGATGACGGCTTCCAGCTTCATCCACGTCCCTGCAAAGGACATGATCTCATTCCTTTTTATGGCGGAATAGTATTCCATGGTGTATATGCACCACATTTTCTTCATCTAGTCTATTTTGGAGAATGTTCCATATGCTCATGAGGAGAATGTATATTCTGCAGTTCTTGGTTAGAATGTTCTGTAAATATCTGTTAGGTCCATTTGTTCCAGAGTGTAGATTAAGTCCATGTTTCCTTGTTGACTTTCTGTTTCAATGATCTGTCCAGTACTGTCAGTTGAGTATTGAGGTTCCCCAGTGTTGGCATGTTGCTACCTATCTCACTTCTTACATCTAGCAGTAATTGTTTCATGAATCTGAGAGCTCCAGCATTTGGTGCATATACATTTAGAATTGTAATATCTTCTTGTTGGATTGGCCCTTTTATCATTATTTAATGACCTTCTCTGTCTCTTTTTACTGTTGTTGCTTTAAAGTCTGTTTTATCTGATGTAAGAATGCTCCTGCTCACTTTCGGTTTCCATTTGCATTGAGTATCTTTTACTACCCCTTTACCTTAACTTTATATGCATCTTTATGTGTTAGGTGAATCTGTTGAAGACAGCAGATATTTGGCTTGTGTCTTTTTATCCATTCTGCCAATCTGTTATCTTTTAAATGGAGCATTTAGGCCATTTACATTCAACACTAATATTGAGATATGAGATACTGTCCCAATCATCATGGAGACAGGAAGTGTGGCTTTCAGGTCACATCTATCCCAGTCCAGTAGCAAAGCCAGGTTCCAGATCCTGTGCTTGTGGCTGCAGCGTGCTTCCCACTCCCTGCTGAGTTATGGCCAAGGGATTTTGTCCCTACTCGAGATTAGATTGCAAATTTTAGTTGGGAGCTTCTCTCAACCTGTGGCCACTGCCTGAGTCGGCTGGCAGACTTCCACAAGGTCCCCTATGAGGCAGAATGGCTTCCCCAATCCATGCTGGAGACTGGGAATGCACACAGGGATCTTCCTGCTGCTTCTCCTACTTTATATTCTCCACTGAATAAATAGTTCCAGCACTGGGTTAAGGTCCCACCCCCATGGGCTGAATTCCCCAGTGGGGGTGCATATCTCAGAGGCAGTGTCTCCCCCTCACACTGTGGGGCTTACAGTTCTCCACTTAGTTCACAGTGTCGGCTGCAGCCTGCCACTGCTTTCAAAGGTTCTGTGGTTTCTTTCAGTTTTCCTGTCAAGTTCTGGTGTTGCTGCTTGGAAAAAAGTTCACGGTGTGAATCTTTACACACTATTTTGTCTTTCCAAGTGGGAGAGGCATGCTAACACTGCTTCCAATCCACTGTCTTGGAAAAAAAAGATGTCCATTTTTAATGTGCTGCTTTTTATTTTAGTTTTTAGAGATTTTTATACATTCTGAAATTCTTTTTTTAATCGTAAAAAGTACTATTTGCAAGTATTTTTCTAAGCCTGTGGCTTTTCATTCTTTTGTGTGTCTTTCAAAGAAGTGTCTTCTTTTGAAGAAGACAATTTTTAAATTTTGACAAAGTTCTAGTTATCAATTTTTTTAAGGATTGTGTTTTTGTGTCATATCAATACCAATTTGGAGGTAATTTCCACCTTAACACTGTTGAGTCTTTAGACACATGACCATGCATATATCGCCATTAATTTGTCTTATTTAATTTGTCTTATTTAATTATTCTAACCAATGTATTGTAGTTTGGTTGTACATTGTCTTTACACATATTTTAGATTCAACCTTAGTTATTTCATAATTTTTATGCTACTATAAATGATATTTTTAAATTCATATTTAATTGTTAGTATACAGAAATAAATTAATTTTTGTGTGCTGACTTTGCAATCTACAGCACTGTTATATTTACTAGTTTTAGTAGTTTTTCTGTAGCTTCCACCAAAGTTTTGACAAAGGTTATCATGTAATCTGAATGCCTCTCATTTCTTCTTGTTTTATTGCACTGGCTAAGATCTTCAATGCCACAGGCAGGTGGATCACCTGAGGTCAGGAGTTCGAGACCAGCCTGGCCAACATGATGAAACCTAGTCTCAACTAAAAATGCAAAAATTAGGCAGGCATGGTGGCGGGTGCCTGTAATCCCAGCTACTTGGGAGGCTGAGGCAGGAGCAACACTTGAACCCAGGAGGCAGAGGTTTCTGTGAGCCGAGATTGTGCCACTGCACTCCAGCCTGGGCAAGCAGAATGAAATTCCGTCTCAAAAGAAAAAAAAAAAGATCTTCAATGCAATGTTGGATAGAAGAGGTAAGAGCAGACATCCTTGTCTAATTCCAGATTTTAAGCGGAAAGCATTCAGCCCTTCGCCGTTTGGTGTAATCTTAGATGGAGATTTCCATCAAGGATGAATGCTGGGTTTTGTCAAATGCTTTTTCCAGTATCTACTGAGACCATCACATGGTGTTTCTTTTCCTTGTTACTAGGGTGAGTTATGTTGGCTAATGTTCAAATGTTTGACATACCCTGTATATCTGGGATAAATCTGCCTTGATTATGATGCAGTATTCTTTTTTAATATTGTTGGATTTAATTTGATAAAAATTGTTTAGAATTTTTGTTTCTATATTTCTGAAGAATAATAATCTGCAGTTTTCTTTTAAAATCTTTCTCTGTATGATTTTGATCTGTTGACATTTATTGAGATCTATTTTATGGCCAGCATTTGATCTAGTTTGGGAAATATTCTATATAATATACTTAAAAAGAATGAGTGTTTAGTAGTTTTCAGGTATATCATTCTATAAACATCACTTAGCTTATATTGGTTAATGTTGTGGTTTAAATCTTCTCTATCCTTACTGATATTTTATCTATTTGTTTAATCAGTTACTGAGAGAGGAGAGTTTCAGTCACTAATGCTCATGATGGACTTATATGTTTCTCTCTTTAGTATTCTCTTACATTTCCTTTATGTATTTCAAGCTCTGAAATTGGTTCATAAAATTTTTCTATAGCATCTTGATGAATTGACCATTTAGTCATCACAGAGTGTCTCTATCATGAATAACACTATCAGTCGTGAAGTCCACTCTAATATTAACATGACCATGCCAGCTTTCCTGCCTTTCGAGTTTCCATTGTACACATTTTCCATCCTTTGGGTCTAAGTTGCCTTCTTTGCCTGTGCTTGGGTCTGGGCTCCAGTGAGACTCGAGCTCCCTTTATGCTCTGCACTCAGCCACCAGATTTCTCAACCTCAGGAGAGCTCTCTCTGCTTTATGATCCAAGTGTCAGTTTGGGAGTTTTCTGAAGCTTCTCTTCCCTCTTGGTCCCACCTGGCTTTCTGCATCCTTAGAAAGATGCAACAGATGTTTTTCCACCATGCTTTCTTGTCCCCAGCCTTCAGAAGGCCACCATGGTACACTCTGTAGAGGCCTGGTGCTCCTTGGCAGGATTTCTCCCAGCCCCCTCCCTCCTCCATCCCTGGTGCCCCAACTCACATACTCAGTGAAAGCCCACAGGAAAGAGGTGGGGGTGCAGACACTCACTCTGTGCAGCCTGTCTCTCAAAGAGCTTCTTAAAATTTAGGCCGAATTCTCCCCACTTCCTGTGACTGGCTCCTGCTTCTTCCATTCCAATGCACATGAAAGCTGTGGTCTCCTCGCCCTGGTGTGAGTTCATCACTTTCTAAATGCAATCCTCTCCCTGGAATGGGTTCATCCATCCCTTTCTGAATGCAGTTCATCCTCTTTTCCTGTGTGCTCAGCTCTGGCACATTTCTCCTGGGGCTCACTCATGTGGCTGGGGTGGGAGGGGAATGGGCTCCTGACACTCTGCACCCTACGTACATCGTACACCTGCAGGAGGTGCTTCCTGGTCGTCCTCCAAGGCCGTCCTCTCGGAAGCCCGCCTGGGCCACCTGCCCCCTCTGGCATGACCATGCCTGGGCCCACCTACCCCTTCTGTCAGAAGCCTGCCTGGGCCACCTGCCCCCTCTGGCATGAGTGCACCTTTACTTTCTGTGTTCCCTGCATCACAGAACTTGCTTTAATTTTTTAACTGTATTTTTTGCTTGTTTGTTTTCTCCCTCCTACCCAGTAAAACTGTAAAATCCTAAAGGGCAGAAACTAGCTTTCCTTAACCATTTCCTTAACCCAGCACCATTTCTTATATGTTAAATATGTTTTTTAAACATTTCCAAAATAAATCTGCTAGTTAATGGTATTGGTAAGCAATGAATTTCTGATTAAAGCTCCTCAGTAACACAGAGTGGACAGGGAATTTATGGTGTTCTGCATGATGAGTACAAGGACTGTGAGCCGGTGCCACCATAGTCAATAAAACAGGAAGTATTACCACCCTAACAATGCAGAAGTCATAACAACCGACACCTTGATTTAGCGATCAATAAGCGCTCAATTAGTGTTTAAACCAGGAGAAAGCTCTGAGTCATCTCGCTAATGAACAAAGAGAAAGAGCATGATTTTATTCCCAGTGGCTTCTGTTATGACGTCACCGGCATGAAGGCCCTGAGAGGCAATATGTTTAGGACATTTCTCCATCACTTTTGATGACGGATACATAGAAAACAATGATTTATAAAATAATTCACAGGAAGTTGATTGTACCTTGAAAGACCATCAGTATATAAAGCTTAAATTTCCAATTAAAATATTTCATCAGCTGAGAGAGGCGGGGAGAAGCCGTGGCCCAGATCTCTAAGTCCCTATACTCACGGGGCAGCACAAAATCTGCCCGGCAACACTACAGCCTCCGGTTGCGCACTTCCTGTGCTTATTCAGTCTTTGTTCATTAGTGAGATGACTAACAGCTTTCTCCTCATTTAAACAGTGGACAGAAAAGAAAATGAGTTCTGGGTTTTCATGCATTTTTTTAAAAACTGAGAAGCATCTACCTTAACAAAGAAGAAAAATACCTAAGCCAAAATGCCACCAAGTGCTCATTTTCTGAATAACCGTTTGACGGCTGTGCTAAATGTCTGTGTGCCGGAATGACCACGGAACTCATTAATTCAAACTGGGACACCTCCGAGGGGGAAAGAATGACTTCCTGAGAATTATGCTGAGGAACGGTAGAGACCAGCACTGCGAGGCCGACCACGGTGTGTGGGAGGTTCCAAGGTGGCAGAGCCAAACTTATCAGAAGGTGGACCCTGGCTGCTGGTGGAATATTTGACATGACGGGTGCCCACGCCCCTCTCTCATTCCTGTTTCTTGGAATGGAGAGCAGGACAGATGGGGGCAGTGGTGGAAGATGCTCCTCTCCCATGCACCCAGCGGCCCTGGGGAGTGGCAGAGCCGGGGGATGCACCCCAAGAGATCAGCCCCAAATGGACCGTCACAAGCTCCCAATGGAAGGGATGTTCTAGTGCAGAGGCAGCTGCCACGCTCGCCCCTGCTTGGGGAAGGCCGCCACGCTCGCCCCTGCATGGGGAAGGCCGCCAC
>NC_045441.1:146485905-146496234 GCF_002776525.5 Piliocolobus tephrosceles
CCCCGGCATGGGGAAGGCCGCCACGCTCGCCCCTGCATGGGGAAGGCTGCCACGCTCGCCTCTGCATGGGGAAGGCCGCCACGCTCGCCCCTGCTTGGGGAAGGCTGCCATGCTCGCCCCTGTACGGGGAAGGCGGCTTTGAGAGCACCCTGGGGCATACGTGGAGAATGCTGGTGGCTGGAATCCTAATGCAGTAAGTCAGGAATGGAAAGACTTCAGTAAATACGACTCGTTAGTGTGACCGGGCCTGAAGAACACTGAGCTGCTGAGTCCGGCAGAGCCACTGAGCACCTGGAGAGCGTCCCAGGACACGCAGCACACTGTGCTCCGCCTAGGAAGGCATCCCGTCTGTGGCAGGAGCTTGCTTTCCCCCAGGAGCTGCTGAGCCAACTCACAGGGCATCACTACCATATCTCCCAATGGTTCATAGCACGAATTGCTCAATATCTACCAAAGACTTTCACTCTCAGTGAGTTTCTGCAACTTCCTACAGTTTGTTTCTAATGCATGGATGTCGCTGCTGCGTGGCCAACCTCATGTCTGGCTGCTGAGGACAGGGGAGTGCCTCAGGCACTCAATTTACCCTCATCGAGAATCTATGCTGTGCCTTGTCCCACAAGCAAATTCCATTCTAACTCTGACTCTTTTATTTTAGTGCTGGGGCTATTTAATAAAATAACTGAAACTCAAGGAGGGGCATGATGATGGGTTCAAAATGGAACAACTGAGGCTCCCATTGAATGAAACCCAATGCTGTCTGCAGGTGACACCCCACTCACTGGCCCGTCTGAGGCACGGAGGGTGAGCCTCCAAGGCTATGCTCCTGCCTTTCTCTATTCAGAAGCCCGTGAAGAAGGCCCTTGGACATCAGTCTAGGTGAGCATGCCACCGTCAAGTCAGGGGGAAAAGACGGGAAACCGCTTCACGGGAACGTGTCAACTGATTTCCTTTCACTCGAACTTCTTCCAAGTCTCTGAAACTTTTAATGACGCCTTGCCTTTCCCTCGTATGTTACTAAAACCATCTCTGGACTGCACGGGGGTTACTTTACTGATTGTTCACTTCCAGCGTCTGGGGATGTGATGTGACGGCCCCATTACAGAAACCTGAAATCTCACAGCAGCAGTGGAGGCACAGCACAGGGCCCCACAGCCCTTCCAATAAAGACACAATGGGGCAGAAGAGGAGCACAAAGCAATAATTTCAGAGCTGGAAGTGCTAAATTACCAACGTTCAAGAGAGTGGGAGAAATGCCAGTTTCCATCGTGCTGTGCTGAGACCTGCTCTGCAGTGCCGAGGCACGGGTATGTCGAGAGAATGTGTTTGCCAGGATCCCGGTGCCCTCTGATTCCCCTCATCAGAGTCAGAGACTTCCACTGAGCCCAGTCTCAGACTCTCGACCTAATTTCCATTTTATTTTTTAAAGATTATTTTATCAACGATAGTTATGGTTACAGCTACTGACTGGGCACTCTATGAGGAGCTTCACATGTGGCCCTCATGACACCTGCAGGGCCATTACCCCTCGTTTACAGCTGAGGACTCGGGGGGCACAGAAGCTGAGCAGCCCCTTGGCCCCAGAGCAGTGGCTGGAGGAGCCTCTGACCCAAGGACAGAGCTGCATGAAATCCACCTTCTGCACTCACAAAATCCAGCAGGATGTCCAGTGCACCAAAGGTGCTTTGTTGGTCTCAGTGAATGAATAAAAAATTTAAATTTAGCATGTTTAAAATAGCCTTAAGTGGACCAGACCCTCTAGGGTTAGGCTCACACAGAAAGGCTCCCGCAGGCTCCTGGAAAGGCTTTAGGGAATGTTTCTCAGGCCAGCCAGTGGTCCTGATGGGAGGTGGGCCTGGCACAGAGCAGGGCTGGGATTGGCCTCATTGTGAGCCTAACCCTAGAGGGAGACCTGGGGCCCGCAGCGCCCCGTGACCCTGCACTTCCACGAGGTCTGAAGGCCCCCAGCCTCCACCATGAGGGGTGATTTCGACCAATCAGGAAACACAGTTCGTGATCAGGAAAAACACAAATATGGCCCAGGTGCCACTGAGCCCCACTTGAGCAGCCTCTCAACTGTGACCTGTGGGTCTGGCACACCGTGGCCCCTGCATGGCTCAGGGCCAGCATCAGGGCTCTGTTTGGCGGCTGTGGACAGCCTGGCTTCTGCATTCAAACATTATTGTGACATCCTCCTGAGCAGAGGCAAGGTCACAGCAAAGACGGCTGCCCAGGAGCTGCCCTCGGAAGGGCTTCAGAGAACCATGGGGCCAAGGCCAGGCCTTCCCCAGGCACCACCTGCTAAGATGCAAAAGTGCCCCAACTTCCTCACCTGCATGCACCGAACATGCCGCCTTGTGGGACCACCTTCTGTGGAAACTCACCCTGTGGCTCCCACACTTGGAGCAAGGTTCGAGCAAGCCCCTAAGCTGGCCTGGGATTGAGCCTAGCGGCCGTGCGTCCTCTGGGAGGACTCTACCTTTCAAGGTCTGTGGGGGTTGCCCAGAGTTAACTTAAGTCATTTCAATGGCTCCATGGCAGGAACATAATAGAAACTGGGCCCACACTGCTTCCCACACACACCCGAGGGCCACAGCTCCTGGTGAGACCTCAGTGGAGTCCAAGAGAAGCAGAAGGTCCTCAGACTGTCCTGTCTCACACCAGCACAGCTTCCGTCTTAGAAAGGAAGTGTGTCAAATTAGAGGTGATGTAACTAACATTTGGCAGAAAGGGAGTGTGTGAGCATCACCAACAAACCCCCAAGGTCCCCAGGGCCATCCTGGGCCTCAACACCTGGTCCAAAATCCTCTCCCAGGGAGCTGGCTGGGCTGTGGCCTCCGAAGGTGGTTTCTGCAGCGCTCGTCCCTCCCTCCTTCCAGGCAATGCAGGACCTGCAAACTCTGGCCTAACAAGTCATCATAAAAATCATGCCTGCTTTTCCATTTACAAAATTTACCGAGATTCCTAATTCCGTGTCCTTAAAATGTTGAGTGGGTTTTGCATGTTGAAGGGCATCGGAGGGCTCTGCGATGCGGGTCCCTGCAGCTCCCACTGGCCCTGCATAAACACTCCTGGGGTTCGCCTCCGAGCCTGTCTGGGCTCTCTGTGCCCAGGGCATCACCTTGTGTTTTGGTGCGAGACCCTCATGCCCACAGGCAGACAGAGCCCTTATGCTGCCCTGGGCTGCCCCCCGGGGCAGGCTTGCTGGGGAGCAGGAACTTTCCTCAGACGTAGTAGTTGCACCTGGTGCCCCTAATTCCAGCCACGTTCAGGGCCCCTTGGTCTCCCTCAGTCGGGTTGCAGTGTCCACTGCTGTCCCAGGTCCCTTCCCAAAGGGTGAAGAGCAGCCACTTACCTCCTCTACCTCCCTGGTGTGCATCTGTGGTTTAAATGGTGGGCTTTCTGGAGTCACACTTTGTCCCAAGAAAGATCCTACAGAGCCTTACCCTGAGGACGAAGCATTTGCTGGGGGCTGGACTGGGAGCAGATGTTGCTTAAGGAGCCCCAGAAACACCGAAGCCCTGTTCTCAGGCTGCCCACTGGCCTGGGACACAGGCGTGAAGCCGAGAGGAAGCACGTCCAGGTACCCACGCCCTAGAGGAAAAGCCAACCCCGGCCCGGGGAGGAAGCGGAAGGGTCACCTCAGCACGGGGTCTGTCCTGCGCCATCCGGGTCCTGGCAAGCGCATCTGAAGCTGGGGCCTGGGACAGGGTCTCCAGGAAGGGCAGGTGGCGTCGGAAGGCCTTGGCCAGGGCAGCGCCGCCCTCCTGACTGTATCTCCTCTCACTGCCAACGCTGTGTTTTGAGGGCCTGAAAAAGCAAAAGAAACCAGACATCAACCGCATGTTTGCTGTTACACGGAGCTGCCCTGTCCCCTGTGGTGCCTAGGTGCGTGCGAGGGGGCCGGGAGCCCGGCTCAGTGGCCAGCTTGGCCTTGCTGCTCCGTGACCATGAGTTTGAACTTCTCCCGAACCCCCGAGCAAGTGTCTGGATGAGGATGGCTAACAGCACCTGCCTCGTGGTTGTGGGGATGGACGAATGACCCCTCAGAGCTGAAGACAGGGAGTAAAAGTAACACGCAGGAACCAAGGGGAGGGGAGAAAGGGAGGAAGCTGCAGGCGCTGGCTGCAGGTTCAGCAAGAATTCTCCAGGAGGAGAGGCAGCCGAAGGCCGGGTGGACATGGGGGGCCCGAGGCTTGGCACAGCTTCTGCTGGGTTTGTGGGTAGACCAAGGAAGGCAGCCCAGAAGCTGGAAAAGGCGGGAACCAGGTTCTCGCCTCATAAATGTGCATTGTTTTAGGCCTCAGGTTGATGTACTTCGCTGCAGCCTCGGGACGTCCGTGCAGTGCTCTCGATCCCTCCACTGCAGTCCCTGCTGTTAAATAGTGATGCACAGAGACCACGCAGGGCAGGGATGCCTGAGGCTAGAAGGACAAACACATAAGACACTTCCTGTGGGCTGACACACGTGGTGCCCATGCTGCTGAGGGCAGTAGGGGTAGGGCCGGCGAGGACAAGGCCAAGAACCAGGCACGGCTGGCAGGGGCCCCACGGCACTGCTGTCACTGCTGTGTGCGAAAGGTATAAATCCAGGAGGCAGCTGGACATGTCAGCCACATGTGGCCCCCGCTAATGATGCTCAGAGTCCCTGAGAGAGTGGCCACTTCCCAGCGGGGCCCCCATCACCAGCTTATGCAGCCACACGGAAAGGAAGAGCAGAGACAGGGAGATTCGCTGGGAAAGCGGCAGTAACGCCCAAGCCCATCCCCGCCGTTCCGCAGCTCATGCCCCACTGCCAGCACAGGACTCAGGCCTCCCTCATAACAGGCTTTGCAGGTGCGGTCGGCTGCCATCTGCTTCTCTCAGGCCAGGGAGAAGCTAAGTCCAAGCTGGAGACAGAGTCAGGACTCCCCACTGGCCCACGTGCAGCCCTGCTGGAGGCCTGGGCGTGGTGGGAGGACGTCCGTGGCCCCCCGAGCCTGCGCCCTGTCCCCCTTTACCCTCAGCTGCGGCGGAGAGCTTGCCTGAGCCATGGGGCAGCATCTCAGCCCAGAACACGACGGGCATGGCCTCCCTACCTGCCAGCTCATCCGTAGACTCTGCCGCTGGCCTCCACGCCCAGGACTCAGCCGCCCAGAGCTTCACAGCCCCCACGGAGGCCTTTGCTTTTTGCATATGACCAAAAGGGCCCAGAGCATGCTCCTAAATGAGGAAGAGAATTCCCACAGGAGATGCCTCTACCAGCCAGGATTAAGAACACCTGTGTGAGTGACTACACCCCCCCCCCAACCTTGCATCGAGGCCCCACCTAAAAAAAAATATATATATATATATAGTGAGGCTGGCATGGGGGTATAATCCGCTATATAATCCCGGCACTTTGGGCAGTGGAGGCAGGAGGGTCACTAGAGCCCAGGAACTTGAGGCTGCAGTGAGCTACAATGGTGTCGCTGTGCTCCAGCCCCAGGCAACAGAGGAAGACCTTGTTTCAAAAAAAAAACAAAAAGAGTGTGTGTGCGCGTGTGTGCGTGTGAGTTTGTGTGTGTGAGTGAATGTGTGTGTGAGGGTGTGTGTGAGTGTGTGTGTGGGGTGTGTAAGTGTATGAGAATGTGTGAATGTATGTGTTAGTGTGTGCGTGTGTGCATGTGTCTGTGTGAGTGCGTATGTGTGTGCACGCACACACCATGCTTCTAATAAAATGCAAAGATTTCATAGACATGGAGTTTAGACACAGACCAAAGAGCTTTCAATTCTGATTATTTTTAGTTTTTATAATTAATTGAGTGCCTCATTTATGTCTATAAAAGAATGGGCATCACCATTAAAAAGATGGGCCAGTGTGGGGGCCTTGCTGCTCAGCTCTGCTGCCCACAGACAAGAGCAGGGCCCTCCGTGAGCCTGCTGCCCAGCAACGCTCCCAAATCCCCTTCCCCCTGAGAGTCATGCTCAGTGATCACCCATCACTTCAGGTCCGAATTGTGCTGCAGTGGACGGTCCAGATGTCACAGGCCCCTGTGCCATGCCCCACTGCCAGCACAAGACTCAGGCCTCCCTCATAACAGGCTTTGTAGGTGCGGTCAGCTGCCATCTGCTTCTCTCAGGCCAGGGAGAAGCTAGGTTCAAGCTGAAGGCAGGCACTTTCCTGAGAGCCCAGGCACTGGCTGCCTCAGAGCCCTGGGGCATGGCTCCACCGTGGCCTTCTCAACACCTAACTCTAGATCCTTGTTAGGGCAAGAAGACAGAATTACGGCTAGTGTATAACAGTCATGTTTAACTGACCACAGGTTGCCTCCAAGTGACCTCACACCACTTAACATATGAAATAGGAGGCTTAAATAGATACTTGCAAGTCTCCCTCCAACTCTGATGCAGGTGTTGACGTGAATTCTGTTGACAGCTGTGTTATCAACCTCACAATACACTTTCATCATTTTTGTTTAAACAATCAACTTCTTTAAATGTGATTTAAGTGATAGGAAAACACCATCTATCGATGGATGCAGTTGCCTTCGCATGCTCTCTCTCGTGTGTTTCCAACTGGCACCTTTCCCTTCCGCCAGAATGGCGGCTTTACCAGCCCTGGCCATGGAGCTCTGCTGGGGATGATGTCCTTCAGCATCTGTTATTTCTGAAACAGCCATAATTTTACCTTTGTATTTGAAGGATACTTCCATGGGATATGGAACTCTGGGTTGATTTGTTTTCCTTTTAGTACTTTAAAAACGCTTTCCATCATCTTCTGGCATGGAGCATTCTCAAGGAAAACCCTGAAGTGGCCTTCATCATCTCATCTCTCTATGAAATGTACCTTTTCTCCCTCTGTCTGCTTTTAAGGTTGGCTTTTTATCACAGGTTTTGAGAAATTTGATTACAATATTTCTTGGTCTTCATGTTTCTTTCTTAGCTCATCAAGCTTTCTGGATCTGTGAGTTTATCATTTTTATCATATTGAAACAATTTTGGTCATTATTTCTTCAAATGATTTTTCTGTTCCTGTCTCTCCCCCCTTGGGACTCCAGTCATACATATATTTGGCCTTTAGACGTGTCCCATAGCTCACTGGTGTTCTTTATTTTTTTTAATTATCCTTCCTCGTTTCCTGAGTTCCTATTGCTGTGTCTTCAAGTTCACTAATATTTTCTACCACAGTGTCTAATCTGCTGTTCACTCCACTCATGGTTTTTTCCTGTCTGCTACTTATTGTGTGTCAGTTATGTGTCTACACGGATGAATTCTATGAGTTGCATTTTCCTGCTCCTTTTCATGCCAGAGAATCCATGTCTATATATTCACACTGTGAATTTTACCTTATTGGGTGATGGATATTTGCATTCCCATAAATAGTATTTACCCTTGCTCTGGCATTCAGTTAAGTTGCTTGGACCAGTTCAACCCTCTCGGGTCTTACTTCTAAATCTTGTTTGGCAGAATCAGAGCAGCAATTATCTATGAGAAATTACTCCCCACTACTGAGACAAGACTCTGTGGGCATTCTACCCAATGATCTGGGAATTATGAGGTTTGCAAGTCTGAGAGGTGTGAAGAGGCACTAGGTCACACTCTGTGTGAATGTCAGGTACCGTTTGCTCTCATTTTTTGGATGGCTCTTTTCCCTCATAGACACAAGATTATCAGTCATCTACCAAATCTTCAGCAGTGACTGAAAATCTCCAGGGCTCTCTATGCACTCTTCTCTCTTATACTCCGACCTGTGAACGCAAGCTGCCTTGGTTTCCCCAGACCTTCAGCTCTGTCTTGTCAACTCTGGCAGTCCACTGAGCACCACTGTCCCTGAGGCAGCTGGGGGCAAGTGTCATCACCACACAGCTGTGTCCCTTCCCAAAATGGCCCTCCACCATGGGGGTCTGCCTCACCCATGTTTATACCCCATCAGGGGAGGTCTGCATCCCACACTGGTCCCTAGCCCCTGAGGAGGGGTCAGGGCTCCAGAGGCCTCTGTCGTGACCACAATGAGTCCAACCTCTCCTGAGCCAAACTCATCTCTTCACTTCCCCATGATGGGTCTTCCCAAGACCCTGCACTCGGACTTCAGCACCACAGAGTCTGCCATCCGGACAACTGAGATGTAGCTCCCCGGGAACCCCTGGGGCCCTGCCCATGGCCAGTGAGGAACTTGGGGGACTTGACTCCAGCGCCCCCAATGCCAGTGGAAAGGCGACTATAGATTTCTCCTTGAGCAGTGCTCCAGGCCAGAAGACAATGGAAAACATTTTTAAAGTAGTGAAAGAAAAAAAATTAACCCAGAATTCTATATCCCATGAAAATATCCTTCAAATACAAAGGTAGACTTATGGCTCTCTTAGAAATACAGACACTGAAGGACATCATCCCCAGCAGAGCTCCACAACGAGGACGTCAACAGCCCAGGCACCCCAGGCAGGCACAGGAGGTAGATATACGTCAAGGAGCACCTGTATACATATATATGTATATACATGTATGTGTGTGTGTACGTGTGCACGTGTATCTCCTTTCACAGAATGTGATGCTACATTCTGAACAAAATCATATTCAGAAAACGTCACAGTATATCTCCAAACACAGCACTGTGGCATCACCCAACAGCCTGAGGGAGGTGCAGCTCAGACTTTGCAGGTGCTGAGTGAGGCAGTATTACTGCAAATAGAGCACACGCTTTGCTAAGAACAATTTCCACTTCTGGGTATCAGGAAGAAGTGTCTTCTATCCAAACATGACCATCTGGTACTTGTATATGGGTCTTTACTATGATTTAGAAACACTTTAGGAAATATACTGGGGCTTGAGTGGATGCGGAACTCACTATAAATTTCCCACATACAGTAATGGAATAGGTTTCCAGGTACTGTTTCCATGTGGGATGTTGATTTTCAAGAACAGATCACTAACATTAGGTGTGTGATACCTGCATGGGGCTTATTTAAAAATTCCATTTTTGCTTGATTATCTCAATTGATAAATACACCATGGTTTTATTTCTAGTGCCTTTTTGTATTACTTTGTTCCCACACTGCTGATAAAGATATACCTGAGACTGGGTAATTTATACAGGAGAGGTTTAATTGACTCACAGTTCAGCATGGCTGGGGAGGTCTCAGGAAACTTACAATCACAGCAGAAAGGGAAGCAAACACACCCTTCTTCACAAGGTGGCCGGAGAGAGAAGTACAAGGAGCAAAGGGAAAAGAGTCCCTTATAAAACCATCAGATCCTGTGAGAACTCACTCACTATCGTAAGAACTGCACGGAGACAGTCACCTCCATGATTCAATTACCTCCCACTGGGTCCCTCCCACGACACGTGCAGATTATAAGAACTACAATTCAAGATGAGATTTGGGTGGGGACACAGCCCAACAATATCACTTTTCAAGTTACACTGATACAGATGTAAGAGACATATAAATTACCAAGGCCTTCGCAGTTCTTTGCATCTCAAATCATGGCTATACTTTCCTTGGCCATTTTTTAATGGATGAAATTTCATGTTCTATGTTGTCAGAGTGTAATTTAACTGCAGGTAATTTACTTTTCTGGTATTTTGTCTGCTTTTCTCACTAATTGCTAATCAATGCAGATGGAACCGCCTCATAAATGTACCTTTAAATTGTCATATTCATCTTTGCTTTGCCTCTGCCCATGCCTGGGGACTTGTTTGTGACACTGCAATATGTCACAGCAATGAGAGTGTTTATCATTATGCTGTGTGGTGGTGTAGTAATTAACTCGCACATTGACTTTTGCTCTGTCATCCAGCTTGAAGTAGGTCAAAACTTCATATGTATGGATTTTGTACTTCAAAAAGAAGAAAAATGTTTTACACTTAGTAGCTATTCCCTTCTCCACTTGCACACTCTGGACTTAGGCTCACAATAATATGAGATATTCTAGATTGTCACCCAGTTTGTTAAAGGAAAAGATTCCAAATTACAGGCCCATCTTATGTTTTACATCCAACCTTCATGGCCACCCAAAGTTCCCTGTGACGTCGTCGGTGCTCACATACACAGCTGGCATTCTTTGTCCCTGTTCCTGCCTCAGGAGCCTTTAGCATGTTCCCAGGTTCTCTTTAGCCATTAGCATGTTCCCTGGTTCTCAGGTCCTCCCCTTAGCCCTTAGCATGTTCTTCTCAGGTTTTGGCTTCTCAGGTCCCCCTTAGCCCTTACCATGTTCCCAGGTTCTTGGTTACCTTAGCCCTTAGCATGTTCTCAAGTCCTCAGTTCTCAGGTTCCCCTTCCTTGACTCTCTTAGCCCTTAGCATGTTCTCAGCTTCCCCTTAGGCTTTAGCATGTTCTCAGGTTCCTGGTTCTCAGGTTCTCTTGGCCCTAAGCA
>NC_045441.1:146496244-146533649 GCF_002776525.5 Piliocolobus tephrosceles
TGGTTCTCAGGTTCTCTTGGCCCTAAGCATGTTCTCAGGTTCCTGGTGACCCCTTAGGTGCCAGCTCTGTTCCTCACACTGGGCATGCATACTTACTGCTTTGCTGATTTTCCACACTACGTCTCTTTCTGGCTTTCTCTCTTGGGGCTTACTCTGCTTGAGGGACCTCATGTGTGTGAAGAGAAGAACCAGCAGGAGAAATTAGCTTATGGTAAGCCCAAAACAGGGCTGTGAATTCTGAAGACTTCATTCTAATGTCACTTTTATTTCATGAATGGGTAATTGGTTTTCGGCAAGTAACTCAATCTCCTGAGATTAACTGCCTCATGTGAAGAACACCAGCTACTATGTCACTGGCCTACTGTGGATTCCTGTTCAGCTGTGCAGCTCAGAATGCTCTGAACACACATGAACTGGAGAAATCCAGGCGACATTCTTGGTTAGTGTTGCTACCCATGCAAGAATTCAAAGGCATGGGCAGATCACGTATTCTGTCCTTCACCACCGTTTATCCAGCAAATGCTGGCCCAGAGTCCATCTGGTGGAGGGCACAGGCAGGCACTAGGGGAGCCTGGTTAGAAGCAGCTCCTGGGAGCGGGAAGTGAGGATGCTGAAAGCCAACAGGGCTCCTTATCACGCAGCAGGAATCAGAACATGAGGATCCCTTTAACAAGGAATGAAACAAATCCATTACTTTAAAATCGCTTGAAAATCTAGAGGCGAAGGCCACAAATTAAATCTAAAATAAGAAAAATTTATAAATACTAAAGAAGAGGGGAATGAGCCACAATCCATGTATGAGAAGGCAAGCAAGCCACAATCCACATATGAGAAGAAAGAGCCCCAAAGAGGAATCAGTACCCTTGCTGCTATAACCCACCCTCCGACCTGACCCAAGGGGCTTTGGAAACACCACTTGATCTTATAAAAGCTGAGTTTCAAACAGAAACAGTCCCAAAGGTCAAATTCTGAAGATAGCCATGGATTAATCAGGCAACAAAAACAAAGAGGAAGCAGGAAAGGCCCTATTCATTTAGGAAAATGGAATCCAAGATAAGCATTAAGGGAGATGCAGGCACCATTTAAACAACAATCCACCAGTGATGGGTGCCGAGGACCGGCTGATGCAGCCCCGTGTGCTAAGCAGCAGAGCCTCAGAGCCTATGAAGCTAAACACGTCAACCCCCAAAGGAAAACTCACAGAAATACTGTCTTTGTCTGAGAAATTTCAGAAAGTCACAATATAAATAAGGACATGTTGATTTGAAGTAATACGATTGACACGTTTTTACCTAATTACACATCATATATATATATAAAATTATAAACTATTTGTAAAAATCTGTATCCTGCAAATAGTTAAACAAATATATTATTGAAGTGCCAACTGGAGATTAAGTATGGTTCCAATTAGGCCAAAGAAATCCTCAAAATTACCAAAGAGCAAAAGTTGAACAAAGTCACATTCTGACCAAAATGCAGTAGAACTAGACACTAATTTAAAGTTTAAAAACAACACATAAATATGAAAAATTAGAAAAGCCTACCACTTATTGTTTCAAAAGGATATAAAATGACAATTACTGCTAATTTAGAACAAAAGCAAGTAAGAATTCGTCAAAGTTATAGAATGATGTTAAAATTATGCTCAAAAGCAAATTAATAACTTTATGTGATTTCATTATTTTTAAAAAATGAATAAATAGCATAAATTTTACTGAAGAAGCTTTATTTACGAGAATAGCAAAAAGAAGAAAATCTGAGGGATAATTCTTTTTAAAAATTGTGTTAAAAGGGTGAAAAAAAGTAATTTTTTTTTGAGCCAGGGTCTCACTGTCTCCCAGGCTAGAGTGCTGTGTGTGATCATGACTCACCGCAGCCTCAATTCTGGGCTCATGTGATCCCTCAGCCTCCTGAGTAGCCAGGCGCCACCACACCCAGCTAAAGAAAAAGTGAGTTTACAATGGCAAGGGCATATAACTACACATGTGCTGAGTAATTTTAAAAATCATAATAGTGAGGACTAAGCTCTGATTTTTTTCTCTTGCCCAGATTCCTATCTAAGAGGTCTGGGGAGTCATGCCCTACAAACCATAAATTCTCATCAGAGGGTTTTATTTGACCCTATATATCGTGACTTGCTTTTCAGTCTGCCTCTGGCAGAACATTACCAGGCAAGGAAAAAAATCAAAATATTTAACCCTAAAATATATTTCCTTGCAATACCTTGAAATTGCTCTGCAAAGTCTCTTGTGGAAAAAATCCACATTCTATAGGGATCCCCTTCTCCTTTTGTTTTCCTTTCTTCCTTTCCAGATCCCAGGAGATAATCAACCAAGAGCTAGGCACCCTTTTAGGTCCAATAAGAAGCATCTTACAACCTGCTCTCTCTGAAGTCTGCTATCTGAGAGCTTCCTCTGCACAATAAAACTTGGTCTCCACCATCCTTTATCTTAACCTGAACATTTGCTTTCTATGGATCCCAGGTCTTCAGATAAACTCAACCAGTTGTCAACCAGAAAATGTTTGAATTCACCTATAGCCTGGAAGCCCCTGCTTTGAGTTGTTCCACCTTCTGAACCAAACCAACGTATTTGATTGATGTCTCACGCCTCCCTAAAATCTATAAAACCAGGCTGCACCCCGAGCACCCTGGGCCCATGTGCTCAAGGCCTCCTGAGGGCTGCGTCACGGGCCATGGCCACTCATATTTGGCTCAGAATACATCGCTAAAAATATTTTACAGAGTTTGACTCTTTTCATCAACAAGAGAAGAGCATCCACTACACTGCATTACCAAATGTGGAAATAGGTATTAAAGGATAGCTTTTAAATACCCCAAATCACACAACAGTGTAAGCATGTTTTACCAATAATCTTGGAAGACAATGAAAATGCCCTATAAATGAAGAGCATTCCTAAAAATTATACTAGAAAGTAGATCATTTCAATGGTAAAAGAAGTTTTCCAGAAATTTTAGGAAAAAAGGAAAACAATCACATTTCCATGAGGATGATGATTTTGTGGGCAACTGTTGAGGAAGATGAAGGGCCACACTGTTTCTTATTCCCTCCTGGGCAGGGCCTCGCGGGAGAACCTCCCTCAGTAGGTGTCAGAGTCGGGCACGAGGAAGGTGCCGCCATGGGACTGAGGAGGCCTTTGGGTCAGCAGGAGGGACAGCATGAGGGGGGTGACTGTCCCCAGGCAGTCATGCCTGGGCTTGGGGAAGAGCCGGGGAATGTGCCCAGACTCCTCTGCCCTCCACGCTGGGTGCAGCTTGTTCCAAATCCCACCAAAGCCAGAGCCCCAGAGGAGCCGACGGAGCCTACCTACCCCAGAGGACCCGACGGAGCCTACCTACCCCAGAGGACCCGACCCTACAGGCATGAAGTGCATCGCAGGGCAGGGGAGGGGAGTGGGGAGGAAAGGAGTCTGGAGAATATCCAGCCAATGCCTCCCTAAATGGGCCTCTGTTTTGGGGACAGGGATAATTGGTCTTGCCTGGGTTCAACACTCACAAAGAAAGAATTTAGAAATCCAACCGACAGAATGGTAAGAGCTCTCTGTTTTTATTTGCAACCATAGCTAGTGCCATCTACGTTCCAGGCTGATAAAAATATTTTTACAAAATAAAATATGTGAAAAGTTACTACCCTGAAATGTAAAGAATCTACAATACAAGGAACAAACAGAAATATACAAAAAGTCCTTTTTATACAGACAAAGACATATACAGGAAATTCACAAAGAAAATTCCAATCTTGGCCAGAGGTGGTGGCTCATGCCTGTAATCCCAGCACTTTGGGAGGCCAAGGTGGGTGGATCACGAGGTCAGGAGTTCGAGACCAGCCTGACCAACATGGCAAAACCCTGTCTCTACTAAAAATACAAAAATTAGCCAGGCTTGGTGGCGCACACCTGTAGTCCCAGCTACTCAGGAGGTTGAGGCAACAGAATCGCTTGAACCCAAGAGATGGAGGCTGTAGTAAACCGAGATCACACCACTGCACTCCAGCCTGGGTGACGAAGCAAGACAGAGAAAAGAAAGAAAAGAAAAAAAAAGAAAAGGAGAGAGAGAGAGAGACAGAGAAAGAAGGAAGGAAGGAAGGAAGGAAGGAGGGAGGAAGGGAGGGAGGGAGGGAAAGAAAGAAAAAGAAGGAAAGAAAGAAAGAGAAAGAAGGAAGGAAAGAAAGAAAAAGAAAGAAAGGAAGAAAGGAAAGAAAGAAAGAAAAAGAAAGAAAGAAAAAGAAAGAAAGAAAAGAAAGAAAGAAAGAAAAGAAAAGAAAGAA
This sequence comes from Piliocolobus tephrosceles, assembly GCF_002776525.5. NCBI lineage: Eukaryota > Metazoa > Chordata > Mammalia > Primates > Cercopithecidae > Piliocolobus > Piliocolobus tephrosceles. The sequence continues at coordinate 146,500,534 of NC_045441.1, forward strand.
AGAAAACGAAAGGAAGGAAGGAAGGAAGGTAGGAAGGAAGGTAGGTTCCAATCTCAAAGCCTATGTATTTAAAACAAAGATAACATACCATTTTTCATAATAAAACTGGCACTGTTTTAAATAATAAAAACTGGCAATTTTTTCAAATGACCGCGTTTAACGTTTAGAAGGCACAATCCAGGCGCCTCTCCAGGGTTGCTGCTGAGTTTGATTTCTCAGAGGCAGGTCCTCCCTGGATTCTCCTCTCGGTGGCGCTCTTTCCTCCCACGTTGGGCAGCTTCTGTTTGCCCCGCTCTGCACCCCCAGACTGAGGAGGAGCCATCCCTTGCTTGGTGCTCCCAATTCTCCAGCCCTCTGTTGCTTGCCCGTCTGGGCCGCCCAACCCATCCCTATACTTGGTGGAGTTCAAGGTCCCTGGGGCGGTGCACAGCGCCCCCAGTGGAATTTAGAGAGGAGTACAAGGAGTTTGAACACATCCAACATGAACATGGAAATTCAACACAGCTCAAGTTGAAAACATTTTGGTGGGTTTTTGTTTGGTTTCCTACAGGAAACACCTAGAGTATAACAGCACATTCTCTTTGATAAAGGAGGTATTAAAGGTAGATACACCAGGCACAGAAGCACAAAGACGCGGCCCCTGCCCTCAGTGTGCGCCGTGTGCTGGGGGTCGGTTACCAGTTCTCCACACGTTCTCACTCTTTTGATCCTGCCAGGACACTTAATTGCTTTCCGTATCAGATGGACATGGGCATGAAAGCGGCTATCTAAATTTTGTGTTACTGGAATCTTTCTGACTAAAGACTATGGCTCTAGAATAGTCTCTCTGTCAGGGAAAAACGGACTTTGCAAACTAAACCTTTAGGAAACGTCATTTTCATGTGTTCTTTTTTTTTTTTTTTAAACATGAAAAATAGCACGATGGCTCAGGAATCCAACAATGCCAGCGTTCTTACTGTGATTTGTCTTTAAACTAATTTTTTAACCTCCCTATGTCTCAATTTCCTCACTTTCAAGAATGGGTATGACATTAGTACATGGTATGTATGACATTACCGAATAGTTTATGTGACATTAGTAATCACCACATAGTTTGAGTACAAAATAAGAGAATATGGAACGATATATTTAGCTCAGTATAGGTTGCTATGCTCTGGGAAAGGACGATAAAGACTTTCACAATTTAATTCTGCTTTTTGTCTAAAGCAAAAATAATTTCTTAGAAATGGGAATTCTCGACTTATCTGCTTTTGATCAAGTCCTTGAAGATGCAGGATTTTTCTAAGAGTCTCATGGAAAAATGAAGAACCCCTGGGCATGTCTCAATGAAAACGACACCTCACTGGAGGGTTACCCCAGTATCTCTTTCTCTCATGGGAACCAACCTTTTCCTTAAGGATATCCTAACTTTCTGAAATGTCAGCACCAGAAAGAGAGTGGGTTCTTTGCTACATTAAAACAAACGAACAAATCCTAAGTGTAATGGCTATGGGCTGTGTCCCAGGAGCAAGGGGCAGCAAGCCACATCCACACTTACCTGGCTGGGCTGGACGCTTCAGGATGCCTCAGGTAGGTTTTGGGGAGGTCTGCAAGTTCCTGGTCCATCACATACTGAGTATAGTCATCCTGCCACGTGAAACCTGTGGACAAAAGTTGCAAAACCTGCGTCATTGTTTTGGAAGTTTAGCCAAAGCTCTTGCTCCAGTCTCGTAAGTAGTTGCATTTCACCATCACGTTGACAGTCCCATCAGCAAAGTAAGGCTCCCTCTCACTGCAGTTTATCAAGAAGATCTTCTCCTTACAGAAATTCCCGCTTTCTGAAACTTCTAGGCCAAAAAGAAAACCGATGTTCTGCTGCATTAATAATAATAATACAAAGACTTGGGTGAGCGTGGAGAAAGATGGCCAAATAGAAGCCTCCAGTGATCATCCTCCCTGTAGGAACACCAAATTGAACAACTATCCACACAGAAAAGCACCTACATAAGAACCAAATTTCAGGTGAGTGGTCACAGTACCTGGTTTTAACTCCATATCATTGAAAGAGGCACAGAGGAAGGTAGAAAAGATCATTTGGAATTGCTGATGTCACCCCTTACCCATCCCCCTGCAGTGGCTGTGTGCCCCAGAGACAGAACGCATATGCACTTGGGAGAGAGAGCATAGTGACTGTGGGACTGTGCACTGGAACTCAGTGCTGCCCTGTCACAGTAAAAACAACATGCAGAACTCAACCAGTGCCCATGGAGGGAACACTTAGACCAGCCCGAGACAGAGGGGTACCTCTGTGTGGTCAGAATCTGAGTTCTGACAAGCCTCACCACCATGAGCTAAAGTGCTCTGGGGTCCTAAATAAACTTGAAGGCTGTCTATGATAGAAGGACTACAATTCCTGGGCAAGTCCTGGTGTTGTGCTTGGCTTGGAGCCACTGGACTTGGGGTGCACACAACCTAGTGAGGTACCAGCTAGGGCAACTAAGGATGCTTGTGTCACCCCTCCCTCAACCCTAGGCAGCACAGCTCACAGCTCCAAAAGAGACTCCTTCCTTCCATTTGAGAAGAGAGGGAAGAGTAAAGAGGACTTTATCTTACAACTTGGATAACTGCTCAGCCAAAGTAGGATAGGGCACTGGGCAGAGTCATGAGGCCCCGATTCCAGGCTCTACCTCCCAGGTGACATTTCTAGACACACCCTGGGTCAAAGGAAAATCCACTGCCTTGAAGGGAAGGTCCTAGTACTGGAAGGATTCATCATCTCCCAACTATAGAGCCCTTGGGCCCCAAATAATCAACAGTGGTACCCAAGCAGTACCCCATGGGCCTTGGGTGAGACTCAGAGATGTCCTGGCTTCAGGTCTGATCCAGAACAGTCCCAGTGGTGGTGGCCACAGAGGTGCTTGTGTCACCCCTCACCCAGCTCCAGGAATCTTAGGACAGAGTGAGAGAGAGACTCTGTTTGTTTGGAAGAATATAAGAGAAAAAAAAAAAGTCTGCCTGGTAATCCACAAAATTCTTCTGGATTGTATCCAAGACTACCAAGGTGGTACTTCTATGAGTCTGAAAGAGTCATGAAATTACTGGGCTTTGAGTGTCCCCTAAAGCAGATATGGCTGCAGGGATTAAAAACTTAGATCACAACACCAAAGTCCCTTCAATTACCTGGAAAGCTTTCCTAAGAAGGGTGAGTACAAACAAGCCCAGATTTTAGAGACTTCAATAAATACCTAACTCAGACAAACATCCAAGAGCATCAAGATCATCCATGAAAACATGACCTCACCAAATGAACTAAGTCAGGCACCAGGGACCAATCCTGGAGAGACAGGGATAGATATGTAACCTTTCAGACAAAGAATTCAAAATAGTTGTTTAAAAAAAATTCAGTGAAATTCAAGATAACACAGAAAAGACAAACAGAATCCTATCAGATAAACTTAACAATGAAATTAGAATAATTAAAAACAATCATGCAAAATCTCTGGAGTTGAAAAATGTAACTGACCCAGACAGAATGCCTCAGACTCTCTTGACAGCAGAGTTGACCAAGCAAGACAAAGAATTAGTGAGCTTGAAGACTGGCTATTTGAAAATATGCAGTCAGAGGAGACTAAAGAAAAAAGGATTTTAAAAAATTAAGCACAACTGCATTATCTAGAAAATGGCCTCAAAAAGAGAAATCTAAGATTTATCACCCTTCAAGAGGAGGGAGAGAGAGAAAGAAAGGGGGAGAAAGTTTACTCGAAAGGATAATAATGAGAACTTCTCGAAACTAGAGTAAGATGTCAATGTTCAAGTGTAAGAAGACTATAGAACACTAAACAGATTCAACCCAAGTAAGACTACCTCAAGACATTTAATTATCAAACTCCCAAAGGTGAGGAATGAAGAAAGGATCCTAAAAGCTGCAAAAGAAAAGAAACAAAGAAAAAAACATACAATGGAGCTCCAGTGCATCTGGCAGCAGACTTTTCAGTGGAAACTTTACAGGTCAGGAAATAGTGTCATTGTTATTTAAAGTGTTGAAGGAAAGAAATCCTTTTATTCTGAAATTGTATATCCAACAAAAATGCATTTCAAATATGAAGGAATAATGCCTTCTCAGACAAACAAAAGCTGAAGGATTCCAACAATACCAGACCTGTCCTATAAGAAATACTAAAGGGATTTCTTCAGTCTGAAATAAAAGAATGTTAGTGAGCATTAAGAAATCATCTGAAGGTACACAACTCACTGGTAGTAGTAAGTACACAGAAAAACACAGAATATCATAACACTGTAATCGTGGTGTGTAAACTGCTCATATCTAGAGTTAAAAGACTAAAAGATGAACTGATCAAAAATAACTCCAACAACTTTTCAGATATAAAGATATAAATAGAAACAACAAAAAGTTAAAAAGTAGGGGGATGAAGCTAAAGTGTAGAGTTTTTATTAGTTTTCTCTGTGCTGGTTTGTTAGCTTGCTTATGCAATCAATGTTAAGTTGTCATCCATTTAAAATAATGGGTTATAAGATGTTATTTGCAAGCCTTATTGTAACCTCAAATCAAAAAACATAAAACAGATACAACAAAAAGTAAAAAGCAAGAAATTAAAACATACCACCAAAGAAAATCACTTTCACTTAAAAAAAACAGTAAGGAAAGAAATAAGAAAGAGAAGACCACACAACAATCGGAAAACAAATAACAAAATTGGCAAGAGTAAGTTCTTACCTATCAAAAATAACATTGAGTACACATGGACTAAACTCTCCAATCAAAAGACACAGAGCGGTTGAATGGATTTAAAAAAAAAAAAAAAAGACCCAATCATCTGTTGCCTACAAGAAACACACTTTACCTATAAAGACAAACATAGACTAAAAAAATAAAGGGATGGAAAAAGATAATCCATGCAAATGGAAACCAAACAAAAGCAAGAGTAGCTATACATGTATCAGACAAAATAGATTTCAAGACAAAACTACCAAAAGAGACAAGGTCATAATGATAAAGGGGTAAATTAAGCAAGAGGACATGACAATTGTAAATATATATGTACCCCACACTGGAGCATCCAGATATATAAAACAAATTTTATTAGAGTTAAAGCAAGAGACAGACCCCAATACAATAACAGTTGAAGACTTCCACATGCCACTTTCAGCACTGGACAGAGATTATCCAGACAGAAATTCAACAAAGATATATCAACCAAGCTGCACTACTGACCAAATGGACCTAATTGACATTTACAGAACATTTAATTCAATGGCTATGAAATCCACATTCTTCTCCTCAACACATGAATAATTCTCAAGAACAGCCCATACATTATCAACAAAATGCATCTTTAAAAATTCAAAAACAAACTGAAATTACATCAAGTATCTTCTCTGACCACAATGGAATTAGAAATCAATAACAGGGAAAATTCTGGAAACTATACAAACACATGGAAATTAAACAATACGCTTCTGAATGACCAGTGGGTCAATGAATAAATTAAGAAGAAAATTTAGAGATTTCTTGAAACAAATAATAATACAAACACAACATACCAAAAACCTGTGGGACGCAGCAAAAGCAGTACTAAGAGGGAAGTTTATAGCTATAAACACCTACATCAAAAAAATAAAGAGGGAAAACCCTCAATCTATTGATGCATCTTAAAGAATTAGAAAAGCAAGAGCAAACCAAACCCAAAATTAGTAAAAGAAAAGAAATAATAAAGATCAGAGCAGAAATAAATGAAGTGGGAATGAAGAAAACAATACAAAAGATCAATGAAAACAAAACGTTGGTTTTTGAAAAGATAAACGAAATCGACAAACCATTATCCAGACTAAGAAAAAAGGAGAAAAGAGCCAAATAAATAAAATCAGAGATGAAAAAGGAGACATTACAACCAGTACTGCAGTAATTCAAAGGATCATTAGAGGCTACTAGGAGCAACTACATGCCAGTAAATTAGAAAACCCAGGAGAAATAGACAAATTCTTAGACACATAGAACCTACCAAGACTGAACCATGAAGAAATCCAAAACCTGAACAGATCAATAACAAATAATGAGATTGAAGCTGTAATAAAGTCTCCAAGCAAAGAAAAGCCTGGGACTTGATCACTTCACTGCTGAATTTTACCAAATATTTAAAGAAGAACGTTACTCAAACTATTCCAGAAGACAGAGGAGGAGGAAATAACTCCAAATTCATTCCATGAAGCCAGTATTACCCTGATACCAAAACCAAAGACATATCAAAAAATAAAACTACAGGCCAATATCCCTGATGAATATTGATGCAAAAATCGTCAACAGTCATCAACTGTCCAGGGTACAGGACAGTCTCTTCAATAAATGGTGCTGGGAAAACTAGATAACCACATGCAGAAGAATGAAACTAGACTCCTATCTTGTTGTATACAAAAATCACATAAAAATGGATTAAAGACTAAATCTAAGACCTCAAACTATGAAACGACTACAGGAAAACATTGGGAAAACTCCCCAGGACATTGAATAGTGTAAAGATTTCTTTAGTAATACCCTATAAGCACAGGCAGCCAAAGCAACTTGAGTAATGCTCCACAAGCACAGGCAACCAAAGCAAAATTGGACAGATGGGATCACATCAAGTTAAAAAACCTCTGCACAGCAAAGGAAACAATCAACAAAGTGAAGAGACACCCGCAGAATAGGAGAAAACATTTGCAAAGTATTCATCTGAGAAGGGATTAATAACCAAAATACATAAAAAGCTCAAACAACTCTGTAGAAAAAATTTTGATAATCTAATTTAAAATGGGCAAATAGATATAGCTCTGAATAGAGATTTCTCAAAAAAGACATTCAAATGGCAAACAGGTATATGAAAAGGTGCTCAACATCACTGATCATCAGATAAATGCAAATCAAAACTGAAATGAGATATCATCTCACCCCAGTTAAAATGGCTTTTGTCCAAAAGACAGGCAATAATAAATGCTGGCGAGGATATAGAACCCTCATACACACTGCTGGTGGAATTGTAAATTAGTACAACTATTATGGAGAGCAGTGTGGAGGTTCCTTACAAAGCTGAAAATAGAGCTATAATATAATCCAGCAATCCCACGGCTAGGTTTATACCCACGGCCAGGTTTATACCCAAAAGAAAGGTAATCAGTGTATCAAATAGATATCCACACTCCCATGTTTATTGCAGCACTGTTAACAATAGCACACATTTGGAAGCAAAACCTAAATGTCCATCAACAGACAAATGGATTTTAAAAAAATGTGGTACCTCTACAAAATGGAGTACTATTCAGCCATAAAAAGGTAAGATTCTGTCACTTGCAACAACATGGATGGAACTGAAAGTCATTACATTAAGTAAAATAAGCCAGATATAGAAAGACAAATTTTGCATGTTCTCATCGATTTGTGGGAACTAAAAATTAAAACAACTGAACTTACAGAGATAGAGAATAGAACAATGGTTACCAGAAGGAAGTAACCATTGTTACTGGGAAGGAAATTGGCAGCAGGTGGGGGGTAAGTGGGAATGGTTAATGAGCACAAAAATATAGTTAAGGAGAATTAATAAGATCTGGTACTTGATAGCACAACAGGGTAACTACAGTCAACAATAATTATTGTACATTTAAAAATAACCAAGAGTATAACTGGATTATTTGTAACACAATGAAAGGATAAATACTTTAGGTGATGAATATCCCACTTACCCTGATGTGATTATTATGATTTTATGCCTGTATCAAAATATCCCATAATATATACACCTCTGTACCCACAAAAATTAAAAATTAAAAACAAATAGAGGGAGAGACTTTAATGGGTGCTGACTATGGCTGGACAGCAAGGAGTCTTACACCAAATACAAGTTTAGTCAGAAGACAGATTTTTGTCTATTATGAAAAATGGAGACATCTTCCATCTACATGGAAATACTGTGGTCACAGCAAAGATACTCCTCATCCACAATGAGCACATAGTACCCACCACTCACCCACTCCTCTAACTGCCCAACACCGTATCTTAGGTATTTTGTTCTTCCTAACAAAATCTTAAAAGACAGCAATGGGAATGGAATAAGGGGTAGTGTTACCGTGAAAGCAATTATCATGGGGCTTAATGTACTGTATCCGGGAGCCAATTACATTATATTTATACTCAAATGTTATGACAAAGAGCTTCATAACAAGGGTGAAGTAGTTATGAAGGCAAAATCCATGTGATTATGCATTAATTACATGCACTGTGGATCACATGATAATTATGCTCAAAATTACCAAATAACTCTCAAGAATAATTATTATGCAATTTGTACATTTTAGATCTTATGGTAACACTTTAGCACTTAGAACTACCCCATGCAATTATCCATAATTATCTAATCACTAAATATCATGTAATTACAGAGATATATTTTTATGCCCTGTACAAAAACACATTACCAAAATCTTCCAATCAGGATGGCTCTGTGCTTGTGTGTATGTGTGTGTGTGTGTATGTATGTGTGTGTGTGTATGTGTGTGTGTGTATGTGTGTGTGTATGTGTGTGTGTGTATATGTGTGTGTGTGTGTGTGTGTGTATGTGTGTGTGTGTGTATGTATGTGTGTGTGTGGCATAGGAAGTCCAGAACATGATAAGAACCACATATTCTGAATGGAATTAAAAGAGCTCAGTAGATATAAGCTATCTTCATGAACACACAATTTTTTTCACCTGCAAATCTAGATTTTAACAATTTTTAAATGTTATAGATGGCAAATTAAAGCAACTGTCATACTTCTAAATCTCAAAAGCCTAAATGGCATTACCCGAAGTGAAGAATGATAGGAAAATTCACCATTAGGATGGCCTCCAAGTTACTCTAAGCCGCTCTAGTTAGAATGTATCACTTAGAGAATAGGTTGCTGAGAGAACAGGCCCCACATTCACTGTTACCCAATTTAGGATTAAATGTACTTAATAATAACCAAGTTTATCCCATTTGCCAAAGCAACTTAAAAACACCCACTATGAAATGTACTTATATTTATTTATATAGCTATTTCTGATCCATTCTCGGGAGTATCCTCAATTGAAAGCATATTTGCAATGTTAGTATAATATCTATTATTGTGGATTTAGAAAATAAGGATATTTTAACCATGCCATTCCTAAAAAGGATTGTCTTAATATTAATATTTATCAGGAAGCAGAAAATCAATGGCACAAAAAGAACTTTCCATGAAAAAAAATCATTTATAAAATTTAAATAACTTAAATTTACAATTTTTATCTGAAAAGCATGTAAGTCTGAGTTATGTCAACTTTGGGATCTATGATAAGGGCTCAGTTCTTCCAGAACAACAGTCGGTCAACTACTCCCAATCATCTGTACTGAGCAGTCTGACAAGGGCTCAGTTTTTCCAGAACAACAGTCGGTCAACTACTCAGAATCATCTGTACTGAGCAGTCTGACAAGGGTTCAGTTCTTCCAGAACAAGTCAGTCAACTACTCAGAATCCTCTGTACTGAGCAGTCTGACAAGCGCTCAGTTCTTCCAGAACAACAGTCAGTCAACTACTCAGAATCATCTGTACTGAGCAGTCTGAGAGGACCCTGTATCCCTCAGCCCAGCCATCTCAGCCTTCCTGGAAGTCAGAAGAAACTGTGCTCTTAGGTATAAAAAACAAACACAACAATGCATAGATATGGGAGTTTAAGCATCTCCTATGAACTTCTGTCCGTGGCATATCTTGGAGAAAATATAACCCTGGGAAGAAGGAATCCACTTCTAGAGATGACATACTTCTTCCCACTAAGTACAACTAGAATCTCTGAGCATACGTAAAACAAGCATAAGACTCTGAAGGATGGCAATAAGAAGGAAGAGCAGAGAAGGACACAGTGGTGGATTCCCTGGGTTTTCTTTTTGTCTCATGTACCTCAGACTTGGAGTTAAAGAGGGCAGCAATCTGGAAACACCAACGTGTATACACATACACACACACACACACACACAAAACTAAAGCAGCCTCTCTCTAATCAAGGAGTCAGGAAAGAATCAACTCAACAAGACAGAAAAATATTAGATATTAACAGCTCTACTCCAGCAAAACACCACAGAAAAAAGTATAGCCTCCCCCTACCCATGCCAACAAAGGCCAAGTCGGGGTCTAGACTTCTTCTTTCATGAGGCTGTAATAAGGCCTCCCCCTAGCCCTACCAGCTAGTGTCAGAGAAGGCCAAGTAAGGATCCAGAACTTTCATCTCCATTGGGTTGTGATTACCACAACCCCTACAGTGTCAGCAGAGACCATCTGGGAAGTTGAAACTTCCACCCCTCTCCCTAAGCAAGCAGTAAAAAGACCCCACCCTCAGGTATCAACAGAGGCCTCCTGGGGAATCTAGACTTCCATCTCCACATGTCAGTTACAAGGAATTACCATCACCACCCCCTACCCCCAGAAAGGCAGTGTTCAAAAAGAGACAGTTAAAATGCAAAGTTTAAATGAGATCCAGAATCATGACATAATACAAAAATGTCCAGATTTCAACAGAAAATAACTGGTCATACAAAGAACAAAGAAGATGACAAAATAAATAGAAAAGATACAATCCACAGAAACCAACACTGGGATGACTGAGATGTTACAATTGCCTAAGAAAGATTTTAAACCAGCTATGATAAAAATGCTTCAATGAGCAATTATGAACACACTTGAAACAAATGAAAAAGTAGGATGTCTCAGAAAATAGATGACAAAAATAAAAGCCAAATTGAAATATTATTACTGAAAGATACAATAATCAAAATAAAAAACTCAGTGGATGCACATAACAGAAGGATGGAGAGACAAAGGAAAGAATCAGTGAACTGAGGATAAAACCATAGGAATTAGTCAATGTCAACAACACAGAGAAAATAGTAGAAAAAATTGATAAAGCTTCAGCAACTGCAGGGCTATAACCAAAGATATAATATTCATGCTATCAGAGTTTCAAAAAGAGGACAGAAAGAAGACAAGATGACAGGTGTGAAAAGGTATTCAGAAAAGTAATGGCTGAAAACTTCTCAATTTTGGAAGAAACATGAACCTAAAAATTTAAGAAGCTAAACATACTCCAAATAGGGTAAACCCAAATCTCCTGCAAGACACATAATAATTAAGTTTCTGAAAACCTACAAAGAAAAATCTTGACAGCAGCCAGAGAAAAATGACACCTTACCTACAAGGAAAACACAATTCAAATGACAGGGGATTTCTTATCAGAAACAATGGAGGCCACAAGGAAATAGCACATTTTTCAAGTGCTGAAAGAAAAATATGTCAACCCAGAATCCCACAGGTCTATCAATCCAGATACCCAGTGAAAGTATCCTTCAGGAATAAGGGGGAAATAAAGATATCCCCAGATAAAGGAAAATTGTGTTTTTCACCAGACTAACTCTGAAAGAATAACTAAATTTATGTCTCTATGTAGAAGAGAAATATAAACAAAAGGAATTTTGGAGCATCAGGAAGAATGCAAGAACATGACAAACAACAACATGAGTCAGTACAGTAAGCATTCCTTCTCTTGAGTTTTATGCTTGACAGTTCAATCAAACATCATACCACTGTCTGATGTCCTTTTAAATGCACATAGAGGAAATATTTAAACAATTATAATATAAATGAGGGGATAAGTAAAATGTCATAAAGGAAGGAAAAGTTTCTATATTTCACCCAAACTGGTAAAATTATGACACCAGTAAACTTTAATAAGTTATGAATATGTATATGAATATTATATCTAGAACAATAACTAAAAGAAAACTATCAAAGACATACACTCAAAAACACTATAGATAAAGTGGATTTCCAAAAACATTAAAGTAACTCAAAGGAAGGGAAGAAGAAACAAAGAAACAAAAAATACAGGAACAAGTAGAAAATAAAAAGTTAAATGAGTTTTAAATCCTAACATATTAATAATTACATTAAATGTAAATGGGCTAAATATGACAACAAAAACACACTGGCTGAGTGGATTTTTTTTAAAAAAAGACTCAACTATATACTATATGAAACTCACTTTGAATAAAATGATATAGGAAGGTTGAAAGTAAAAATATTTTTAAAAATATATCATGTAAGTATTAATTAAAGGACAGAATCAATGGCTATATTAATATCAGATAAGTTAGTAGAGTAAAGAAAATGGCTGCAGAGAAGGGAATTACAGAGTGATAAAAAGGTCAACCCACTAAGAAGATACAGCAATCCTATATATGAATTATATAGATAGAGCAACTAAACAAAAAATCAACAAAGATAGAAAAGAACTCAACAATACCATTAACCAACAGGACCTAATGACTATTTATGGAACACTGTACCCAACAAGAGCAGAGTATATGTTCTTTTCCATTGCCCATGGAACACATACCATGATAGACTTAATGCTGGGTCATAAAACATACTTCAGCAAAATTATAATCATTCAGAGTGTGTTCTCTGACCACAATATAGTCAAGGTAGAAATCAATAACAGAAAGATAACAGGGAAATATCCAAACACCTGGAAATTAAACAACATGTTATGAAAAAATCCATGGGTCAAAGAGAAGATAATACATTACATGTAATTCAGATCAAAGCACAACATATCAAAATTCATGGCACACACAGTTAAAACTGTGCTAAGTGAAATTTTTAGCACTAAATGCCTACATTAAAAAAGAGGGCCCTACTGGAGCACTTTTGCCAGTGGCCCCCACCACCCTGCCAGGGCACTTTTGCCAGCAACCACCAATGGGGCAGTTTGGCTGGTGGCCCCTGATGGAGTGCTTTGGCCAGCAGCCTAGCTGCACCTTGACCTCCCAGTGCAGCTAGTACTAAACCTCAAGGGGCCAGAGAACACAGCCACAGGCGTGGTCCCAGCTCACCAGGGTTAGAGCATACAGCCCAGGAGTGCTAAGCTGAACCTCGGCCCTATGAAAAAATTCAGAAACAAAGCCAATCAACTATATCCAACTTACACAACAGCAAAACTCTTATGAGAAATAAGGAACATAAAAACAAAAAGCCCTATCCCCAGGACAGCAACTTCAAAAGGATAAAAGAACATCAGCACTCACAGATGAGGAAAAAAAACAAAAAACACAAGAACTCTGGCAATTCTAAAAGCCAGAGTGTTTTCTTGCCTACAAATGAACACACTAGCTGCCCAGCAATGGTTCTTAATCAAACTGAAATGACTGAAATGACAGACATAGGATTCAGAGTCTAGATGGCAAGGAAGCTCAATGAGATACAGGAAAAAGTTGAAACTCAATCCAAGGAAATGATTTGAGAGTTGAAATACAACATAGCCATTTTAAGAATAATCAGACTGAACTTCTGAAATTGAAAAATTCAATATAAGAATTTCATAATAAAATTGGAAGCATTAACATCAGAATAGACCAGGTTGAGAAAATAATTTTAGAGCGTAAAGGCAGCTCTTTCAAATCAACACAGGCAGACAACCATAAAGAAAAAAAGAGCGTTAAAAAATGAATAAAACCTCTGAAAAGTATGGGATTATGTAAAAAGACCAAACCCATGACTCACTGGCTTTTCTGAAAGAGAAGGAGAGAGAGTAAGCAACTTGGGAAACATATTTGAGGATATAGTCCATGAAAAATTTCCCAATCTCACTAGAGGTTGACATGATATTCAAGGAATTCAGAAAACCTCTGTGAGATACTATATAAGATGACCATCTGCAAGGCACATGGTCATCAGATTCTCCCAGGTTGATGTGAAAGAAAAACTATGAAAAGCAGCTAGAGAGAAAGAACACGTCACTTACAAAGAGAACATTTCAGGATAACAGCAGACATTTCAGAAAAAACCTTACAAGTCAGAAGACACTGGGGGCCCTATTTTCAACATCCTTAAAGAAAAAAATTTCCAATCATGAATTTCATATCCCACAAAACTAAGCATCATAAGCAAAGAAGAAAAAATCCTTTTTAGACAAGTGAACACTAAAGGAATTTACTATCATTAGACCTGCTTTACAAAGATCCTTAAGGGAGTGCTAAACACGGAAACTAAAGAAAGATACCTGCCTCCACAAAAACACAAATACGTAGCTCACTTGCACTATAAAGCAACTATACAATCAAGTTTACATGAAAACCAGCTAATGACACAAATGACAGGATTAAATCCTTAAATATCAATATTAACTTTGAATGTAAACAGGCTAAACACCCACTTAAAAGGCACAGATTTACAAGTTGGATAAAGAAGCAAGACCCAACTGTCTGCTGTCTTCAAGAACCCATCTCACATGTAATGACACACTTTGGCTCCAAGTAAAGGGATGGAGAAAGATCTATCTTGTAAATGGAAACCAACAAAGAGCAGAGGTTGCTATTCTTATTTCAGATGAAGCAGATTTTAAACCAGCAATGATCAAAAAGAACAAAGAGGGGCTTTATATAGTGAAAAAGGGTCAACTCAACAAGAAGACTTAACTACCCTAAATATTTATGCACCCAACATTGGGGCACCCAGATTCATAAAACAAGTTCTTAGAGCCCTATGAAGAGACATAGATAAACACAATAATAGGGGGAGACTTCAATACCCCACTGACAGCATTAGACAGATCATAGAGGCAGAAAACTAACAAAGATATTCTGGACTCAAATTCAACTCTTGATCAACTGGGTCTTCTAGACATCTACAGAATATCCAACAACAACAGAGTATATATTCTTTGTATCTGCATATGGCACATACTCTAAGATCAGCCACATGCCATAAAGCAAGTCTCGGAAACATCCAAAGAAAATAGAAATCATACCAACTACACTCTTGGCCCACATGTAATAGAAATACGAATAAAAAACAAGAAAATCTCTCAAAACTATCCAATTACATCATAATTAAACATTTTGCTCCTAGATGACTTTTGGGTAAAGAATGAAATTAAGGCAGAAATCAAAAAATTATTTGAAACTAATGAAAACAGTAACACAACATACCAGAACACAGCTATAGCAGTGTTAAGAGGAAAGTTTATAACACTAAACAACTACATCATAAAGTTAGAAAGATCTCAAATTAACAATATAACATTACACCTGAAAGAACTAGAAAAAAAAAAAGAATAAACCAATCCCAAAGCTAGCAGAAGAAAAGAAAAAATCAAAATCAGAGCAGAATTGAATGAAATTGAGACACAAAAACACATACAAAGAAAGTTCATTTTTTGAAATAATAAAGTTGGTAGACCATGAGCTAGATTAACAAAAATAGATAGAATACCTAAATAAGCACAATCAGAAATGACAAAGGTGATATTACAAGCAATCCCATAGAAACACAAAGATCCTCAGAGATTGTTATAAATACCTCTATGCACACAAATCTAGAAGAAATAGATAAATTCCCAGAAACATACAACCTTGCAATATTGAATAAGGAAGAAATTCAAATCCTGAACAGATGAATAATGACTTTCAAAATTGAATTGCTAATTAAAAAAAACCCTACCAACCAAAAAAAACTCTGAACCAGACAAATTCACAGCTGAATTCTACCAGACATACAAAGCAGAGCTAGTACCAATCCTACTAAAATTACTTCAAAAAGCCAAAAAGTAGGAACTCCTCCCTAAATCCTTCTATGACACTAAACAGAATTGAAAACAGAAACCATATGATCATCTCAATAGACACAGGAAGGGCTTTCAATAAAATTCAGTGTCTCTTCATGTTAAAAAACCTTCAACAAAGTAGGCATCAAAGGACAAAAGATAAAAGGAATATGCCTCAAAATAATAAGATCCATCAATTACAAACCCAAAGGCAACATCATATTGAACAGGCAAAAGTTGGGAGCATTTCCTGTGAGAACTGGAATGAAACAAAATGCCCACTCTCACCACTCCTATTCAACATAGTACTGGAAGTCCTAGCCAGAGCAATCAGGCAAGTGAAAGAAATAAAAGGTATCCAAATAGGAAAAGAGGAAGTCAAATTATCTTTCTTCATAGATGATATACTATACATAGAAACCCCTAAAAACTCTGCCAAAAGACTCCTCGAACTAATAAATGACTTCAGTAAAGTTTCAGGATAAAAAATCAATGTATAAAAACCAGTAGCATACAAGTCACTGACCCTTAGAAAACAAAAACAAAAACAGAAACCAAAAAACTAATATCATTTCTATATGTCAATAATTTCCAAGCTGAGATCCAAATCAAGAATGCAATCCCATTTACAACATGTAAAAGAAGAATTAAATATCTGGGATTATAGCTAACCAAGAAAGTGAAAGATCTCTATGAGAATTAAAAAACACTGCTGAAAGAAGTCAGAGATAATACAAACAAACAGAACAACATTCCATGCTCATGGATAGGAAGAATCAATATTGTTAAAATGGCGACATTACCCAAAGCAATTTACAGATTCAGTGCTATTCCTATCAGACCACCAGCATTATTTTTCACAGAATTAGAAAAAAAAGAATCATAAAATTCATATGGATCCAAAAAAAAAAAACAAAGCCTGAATAGCCAAAGCAACCCTAAGCAAAAAGAACAAAGCTGGAGGAATCACACTACCTGACTTCAAAATATACTATAAGGCTCTTGTAACCAAAACAGCATGGTACTGGTACAAAAACAGACACATAGACCAATGGAACTGTTTAGAGAAACCAGAAGTAAAGCCACACACCTACAAACATCTGATCTTCAACAAAGTCGACAATAACAAGAAGTGGAGAAAGGGCTCCCTATTCAATAAATGGTGCTGGGATAGCTGGTTAGCCATATGCAGAAGATTGAAACTTGACTCCTTCCTTTGATTGAAACGTTGACTCCATCCTTAAGATTGAAACTTAAGATGCCTTAAAGATTTAAACGTAAGACCTAAAACCATAAAAACCCTAGAAGAAAATGTAGGACACACCACGCTGGACACAGGCCTTGGCAAAGATTTCCTGATGACATCTCCAAAAGCAACTACAAGAAAAAAAAAAAAAAAGATCAAGTGGGACCTAATTAAACCAAAGCACTTCTCAACAGCAAAAGCAACTATTAACAGGTAAATAGACAACCTACAGGGTAGGAAAAAATATTTGCAAACTATGCCTCTGCATTAGTCCGTTTTCACACTGCTGATAAAGACACACCTGAGACTGGGTAAATTGAAAGAGCAAGAGGTTTAATGGACCCACAGTTCCATGTGGCCAGGGAGGCCTCACAATCACAGTGGAAGGTGAAAAGCACATCTTACATGGCAGGAGGCAAGAGAGAGAATGAATGACAAGCAGAAGGGGTTTCCTGTGGATCCATCAGATCTCATGAATGACAAGCGGACGGGGTTTCCTGTGGATCCATCAGATCTCATGAGACTTATTCACTAACACGAGAACAATATGGGGAAACTGCCACCATGATTCCATTATCTCCCACCAGGTTCCCTCCCACAACAGGTGGAAATTATGGAAACTACAATTCAAGATGAGATGTGGGTGGGGACACAGCCACACCACATCAGCATCCAACAGAAACTTAACATCCAGGATCTGTAAGGAACTTAAATTATTCAACAAGCAAAAAGCAACCCCATTAAAAAACGGGCAGGAGACATAAACAGACACTTCTTAAAAGACAACACAGAAGTGGCCAAGAAATGTAGGAAAAATGTTGATCATTACTAATCATCAGAGAAATGCAAATGAAAACCAAAACGAGATACTATTTCACATGAGCCAGAATGAGTATTGTTTAAAAGTCAAAAAAATAATAGATGTTGGCAAGGTTGCAGAGAGCAGAGAATGCTTATACACTGCTGGAGGGAATGTGAAGTAGTTCAGCTGGTGGAGAAAGCAGTTTAGAAATTCCTCGAAGAACTTAACACAGAACTACCATTCAACCCAGCAATCCCATTAGGGGTATACAGCCAAAGGAAAATACAGCATCCTACCAAAAAGACACACACACTTGTACATTCATCACAGTATTACTCACAATAGCAAAGACACGGAATCAACCTAGATGCCCGCTGACGACGGACTGGAAAAAGAAAACACGTTACACACGCACCATGGAATACTACACAGCCGTAAAAAGAATGAAAGCATGTCCTTTGCAGCAACACAGATGCAGCTGTAGGCCACCATCCTAAGCACACGAACATAGGAACAGAAAACCAAGAACTGCAGGTTCTCGCTTGAAAGTGGAAAGTGAACACTGCGCACACACAGACACGGAAACGAGGATGACAGACAGCGAGGACTGCGAGAGGCAGGGGTGGGAGGAAGCCGCGGGTTGAAAAGCTGTAAGGGACTGGGCTCACTGCCTGCATGGCAGGATCGTTAGCACCCCAAACTATAACAACACACAATTCACCCATAAATATGCACCCTCAAACCGAATACAAAAGTCGAAAGAAAGATGAAAGAAAAAGTCTCAAATCAATAATATAAATTCTTCAAGAATCTGTAATCAAGGAGAGCACAATAAACCCAAATAAAGTAGAAGAAAATAAATAACAAGGGTAAGAAATCAATGTCATTTAAGTGAGAAAAAAATAGAGAAGATAAACGACAATGAAAGCTGGTTCCTTGAAAAAAAATCAGTAAAATTGACAAATCTCTATCAAGACTAACAAAAAACAAGAGAGAAGACACAAATTATCGATATAAGTGAAGAAACAGGGGAAGCCACTACAGACTCCGCACACATCAAAAGGATAATCAGGGAATACACAACTCTACACACATAAACCTGACAACATAGAGGAAATGGATCAGTTCCTTGAAATCCACAAATTACCTCAGTTCATCCAATATGAAATCAATAATTTGAATAGTTCTACACTATTAAGGAACTTGAATTAATAATTAAATATCTACCCAAAAAGAAATAATCAGGCCCAGATGGTTTCACCAAAGAATTATGCCAAACATTTAAAGAAGAATTAAAACAAATTCCACAAATCTATTCCAGAAAATAGAAGGGGAGGAAACAGCTCCCAATTTATTTTATGTGGCTAATATTAACCCAATACCAAAAGCAAAGACAGTAAAAAGAAAGAAACCTATAGACCAAAATCACTCACAATTATAGACACAAAAATCCTTTACAAAATAAGCAAAAAAAAAAAAAATCCTGCAATATATGAAAGTAATTATACATCATGAGGTTTATTCCAGGAGTGAAAGGCTGGTTCAGTATTTCACAAAAAAAAATCAATGTAATCCACCACATTAACAGGCTAAAGTAGAAATAAATCACGATTACAGCAATCAATGCAGAAAAGACATTTAAAAAATTCAACACTCATTCACGATGAAAACTTTCAGAAAAATAGAAATCAAGGGGAACTTTATCAAGTTGAATAATAAACATCTACCAAACCCCACATTTCACTATACTTAATGGTGAGTAACTAAAAGCGTTCACTAAAGATTAGGAACAAAGCAAGGACGTCTGCTCTCACCAATCTTATTCAACACAAAGCGGCAAGTTCCAGCCAGTGCAATAGGGCAAGCTAAAAAAATAAAAGGCATGCAGACACAAAGGAAGAAATTAAACTGTACCTATGTCCTATTTCCTGATTATCTACATAGAAAACCCCAAGGACTCTACAAAAATAAAAATAAAAACCTCCTAAACCTAATAAGCTCTTTTACTATATACTAACAATGAAGACATGAAAACTGAAATTAAAATACTCTTTAAAACCACTCAAAGAGTACTGAGGTGTAAATTTAACAAACCATGTACAGGACTTATCTGCTGAAACACACACAATGGTGATGAAAGAAACCAAAGATCAAAACAAATGACAGACACACCATGTTGCTAGATCAGAAGTTTCAACATAATAATGATGTCAACTCTCCCCAAACTGACACAGAGGTTTAACATAATTCCTATAAAAATCCCAGAGAAATACTTTGTAGATACAGAGAAGCAAGCTATATGGAAGAGCAAAGGAACTAGAGTAGCCAAAACAATTTGGGAAAATAAAAATAAAGTGGAAGGAATCACCCTATATAATTTCAAATCTTATTATATAGGTACGGTAATCAAGACTGTGTAGTATTGGTGAAGAGACAAACAAATAATACAATGGAATAGAAAACCCAGAAATAGATCCACAAAAATACGTCCAAGTTATTTTTGACACAGGTGCAGAAACAATGTATTGGTAGGAAAATTCGCCTTTTCAACAAATGGTTCTGGAGAGATTGGACATCCACAGGCAAAAACAGGAACCTCCACTTAAGCTTCACAATCTACACAAAAGCAACTCGTGGACATAAATGTAAAAATGCAAAACTATAACACTTTTAGAAAAAAGACAACAGAAAATCTTTGGAAGCAAGAGCTAGGCAAGAGGTTCTTAGACTTGACATCAAATATTTTCCAGGAAAAGAAAAATTGACAAATTGGCCTTCATCAAAGTTAAAAACTTTTGCTCTGTAGAAAGGCCCTCTCGGGAGCATGACAAAATGAGTGCAGAGCCGGGGAAAATACTGGCAAACCACGTATCTGACAAAGGACTAGTATCAGGAATATACACAGAACTCTCAAAACTAAGCATTAAAAACATTCCATTGGAGAAAGGGTGAGAGATGAAAAGACATTTCGACAAAGAGGATCTGCGGATGGCAAATGACCACACGAAGAGATGCTGACCGTCGTTAGCCATCAGGGAAACGTCAGTTACACCCACAGTGAGATGCTACCACGCACCTATCAGCAAGGCTAAAAGAAAAAACAGTGACAACATCACATGCTGGAAAGGATTCCGGTTCAGAAAAACTGCGACATTGGTCACTGTTTTTTTTTTTTTTTTTTTTTTTTGCTGTGAGTGTAACAAACATGTTATTCTGGAAAGCGGTTTGAGAGTTCCTTTAAAAACTAAACATACACTTATAAGACACAAAAACTGAACCCCTGACCATTCATCCCAAAGAAATGAAGACTTATGTTCCCACGAAATCTTGCATACGAATGTTCACCAGTTTTATTTATAATAGCCTCAAACTGGGAAGCACAGAGTCCCTCAGCAGGTGGATGGTTACCAGGCAGCACCTGTACACCACAGAGCACCACTCGGCTACGAAGGAAAGAACGATTAGTACACACCACAGCCTGGATGAATCTCCCCGGAACTGTGCTGGGTGAAAAAGCCAATTCAAAAAGGCTAGATGCTGTATGATTTCATCTACACAACACCTGCGTAACCAACTCTTGTGTCCTATGGGAAGCACACATGGTGTGAGGGCAGCCACAGCCCCTGTCTTCCTCACGTTTCCAGTCTAGTGTGGAATGCAGGGACGTAATTAGTGAAGATCCAAGTTGGAGTACAATCATTATATAACAAAGCTATGAGTAAACTGCTAAGGGAATAGAGAGATGAAGAGATGAATTTGAGTTGGAAAGTTAAGAAAGCTTCATAGAAAAAAGTGATATTTGAACTAAGACTGGAAAGATAAATAGAATTCTAACAGGTAGGGATGGATTAGGGGAGGAACTCTAAGGTAACGGAGTAGCATGGGAAGGGACACGGGGCTGTGGGGCTGAGTGGTGCACTCAGGGCATGGTGTATGACATGGGCGGGAGGTGGGGGCAGTGCAGGAACAGAGGGAGGGGGGTTGTGTAGTCACAAGAGGACATGAAAGCCACATCGAGAAGCACCGGTGCATCTGTGCACAGTGGGGTGCAGTAAAATCTCCACATCAGACAGAAATATCATCCAACTGTGTTCTAGAAGGAGGATAAAAATAACAATATTAAAATTAAAAAATTTGAAGATACATAGCAGTTTCTATTTGCTGAGCCTTAACTATGAGCCAGCACTATTCTAAGTTCTTCCTATTTTAATCCTCAGGATTTGTGAATAATGAATTAAAGATAATAGGGAGAAGGGAAGGCATTCAGTAAGAGTTATAAAATGGTTCATTAGAGAGATGATAAGGTTGTAAACTCAGAGAATACTAGTGTGGATAGTTTGAGAAGCAGAATTGGTAAAAATTAATAATCAGTATATGCAGGATTAAAGGAGAACAAGGTGTCAAGGTTAACTGCAAGAGACATTGGCAGGGTCGCTGGGGAAGAGGAAATCACAAAGAAGGCAGGCTGGGAACACACCAGGTTTGTGGGTGGGGACGACGTTGGTTTCTTCTGCAGGCTGAACTGTGTGGTGGAGGAGACCCCTGCGGGAGGGGCGGGTGGAGAATGCTAGGGACAGACCGCTGAGAGGGAAACGGAGGCGGCAGAGGCAAGTGGTGGCAGTGTGTGTGGTGGTCCGGGCTTCCACGCAACACATCAACACAGAAGCAGGCAAGGGCATACTAAGGGCAGAAACCAAGGTGCACACTGCATAGGAGGAACGAAGACAGTGCTTCCCTTTCTTTAAATTTTTTAATTTTTTAATTTTTTATTTTTATTTTTATTTTTGTGGTATCCAAGAGTAAGATATGCATCTTGAAGTGAGACCCGGGGAAGTCCCACAACACAGCACTTGCCCCTCGTTGCGTGGGAGCCTCTCACGTATCACTGTGTCCTATTATACCAGATTTATTCTCTTCTATCTCACTTTTTAAAATTTCTGGCTGCAACACCCTAAAACTCTTTCAGGGTCATTAATGGGCTGTGGCTGGCAGTTTCAAACACACTGGATCCGGGTGACAGGCTGTTTGGAGGGAGGGAACCAGGCTGAGGAACAGAGATGCAAAGGGTTGGGGGTGAAGCCGAAGATGACTGACTGCCAAGCTGAGCTCCAGTGGCACCAGCTCCAGGAGGGGACCCTGGGTCCCAAGACAAACGGAGGCCTCAGAGCTACTCATCAGAGAGTGTGCTGTGCGTGGATAAATGGGAGGAGGGAGGTCAGCTGGGAGAAGAAGGTATGAGAAAACACAACAGTAGAAAATCTGTCAAAGTAAAGAGGATGGGATAGATCCTCCATCTGTTTTGGGAGAAAAGCAAGAAAAAAGAGGTGTTGAGCAGGGGAGCAAAATTGAAAATACAGACAGACAGCCCAAGGTCATGTG
This sequence comes from Piliocolobus tephrosceles, assembly GCF_002776525.5. Classification (NCBI taxonomy): domain Eukaryota; kingdom Metazoa; phylum Chordata; class Mammalia; order Primates; family Cercopithecidae; genus Piliocolobus; species Piliocolobus tephrosceles. Next base: position 146,523,578 of record NC_045441.1, read on the forward strand.
CTGAGGAGCCGGGAGAAGAGAGTTAGCTTCCAGGGTGAGAGGGAGGGGTTATTCATTTCAAACGCGGTAATACGGAGAGATAAATCTGTGATAAGAATCAGAATGAAATCTATTAGCATGTTACTTTGCCTACAGGAAAGCTGTAAATGAGAGGCTGATTTCAAAATGTGAACGTGGTCAGGGTTGAAACAGGGCTGGGGAGGAGCCCCTGACGTGTGAAGGGAAGACCCCAGGTGGCGAGGAAGAAGCGTCGCGGAAACACGGCGATGAGCACGTTGCAGGATCTGGATTTTACGAGTGGAATTCATGACTGTATAAAAAAATACAGCGGCACTCTAATCAGCAGTAAACTCCGGCTCAAATGCTCTTCATGGAGGATGAATGTGCAGCTTCCCCTCGCATCAGCAAGGAAAGAGCCGGTGAGCAGACTGTTAAGGATGATACCACGCAGGAGGCCTGAAGGCTTTGCGAACTGAGAGGAAACACTCCGTGAGAAGATGATGTGAAGTTGATTAAAGGGATCACGTGGGCCCTGCTTCCCAGAGAAGACAGGGTCGTAGTTCCGTTCCGGGGGCTGGTCAAGTGTGCACAGTGGGGGTGCCTGCCCCAGACCTGGCCAGGGCCAGCACAGACTCCTTGACATGGTTTTAACTCACATTTTCACAATCCCTGGAAAAATTCCAAGCATTCCTATAAAGTAGTTAAGACTTTACGTGCACATCAAATAGAAATGGAACCTCTACATTCAAGACATTGAAAAGCTCTACGTGTATTCAAAGGTGGCAGCATTGTTGGTGATGTTTTATATGTCTCTTTGGAAAACATTTACAAAGACAGGTTAGAAAGCAGACAATAAATCAGTCTTGTGGTTATATGTTCACACTTCACTTTTACATTGAAACCAGTGTGACAATCGACTTAGTCATTGACTGGGATGCAAATAACTTATTTATCCCACGTGGTATCAACTAACTTTATGCCACTTCCTCATGCGTCTGCCTTCAAAGAGAAGAGTCACCATTATTGAGAGCGTTCAGAGATCGCCCTCTACCAGGTTACCGAAGGAAGATCCCAAAGAAGAATTTTAAACTTTTCTGAGCAACAGCAGAAGCTTTCCAAGTCAAAATTTTTTAAAAGAAAATATTTTATCCAGATACATTTCATATTCCACTACACCTGTTTGAAATTTCTACTGGGAGGGACTTCTGGTCCCAAAATGGTGGTGCAGTAGAAGCAAGGTGACTTCACTCCGCTCCACAGAGAAGCAAAAACACACAGAGCAGTGACACAATCCTAGCAACGGCCACACACTCAAATACAAAAGGAGACAGTTCCCAGGAACACAGAAAAGTGAAAACAACCCAAGCAGACAGCAAAAGAATCAGACCACCATGTCTGCATCATCCCTCCCCCAATCTGTTTGGCATCAACAGTGTGGGAAATTTCCCCTCAACTCATAGCTTCTATGCGGGAAAAAGTGAGGGTGAGGTGGACAATCAGCTTCTCCATCCTCTTGGAGGCCCTGGCAGGAGACCTGTTCCTGCTTCAACCCACGGGAAGCACTGCAAATGCGTGAAGGGAAACATCCCTGAGGACAGCCAGAGACAAAAGGGGGACATGGGACTACCGTCCCTAGCCCTACAAACTCTACTCTGCAACTCAGTGAAGGAGGCGCTCCACCAGAATGGCTGCTCACAGCACCACACTGTAGCTGGAATGCTCCACAGTCCCCTCAGCACCAGCGCCCAGCCAGCCTTCTCACACTGCTGGGATATCCCCTTTGGGACCTCTCCCACTCCGTACAGGCAGCACTCAGATCTTTAACTAGAGCCAAGGGAAACCTGGGCTTAAGGTGCCATCTAGTGCCCAAAAGGAGGCAGGGACCTAGAAGGGGGAGAGAAAGAAATTCCACAGGTAAATTCTGTGACTCTCCAAGCAAATGTATCCAATAAAACCTAAAACAAGCCAGGAGACAAGACTGGAGTAAACAAATAATCATTCAATGCAAGGACACAGACACACACCAACAAGAAAAGCAGCAAATGGGAAACCATGACCTTCTCAAATGACAAAGTAAGGAACCAGTGACTGGCCCTAATAAGATGGCAATATGTGAGCTCTCGGACCAAGAATTCAAAATAGCAGTTTTAAGGAAACTCAGTGATCTCCAAGATAACACAGAAAAGCAATTCAGAAATTTAACAAAGAGATTGCAACAATTTTTTAAAAATCAAACAGAAATCTTGAAACTGAGAAATACGTTTGCTGAACTGAAAAATTCATTGCAGCCTCTCAACAGCAGAATGGATCAAGCAGAGGAAGGAATCAGTGAGCTCAAAGACAGGCGATTTGAAAACACACCATCAGGGATGCAAAGGAAACAAGGAACGAAGAGGGATGAAGACCACCTGCAAGACAGAAAATTACCTCAAAACATCAAATCTAAGAATCATTGATGTTCAAGGGGAAGCTGAGCAAGAACAAGGGGTGGAAAGCTCACTCAAAGAAATAACAGAAAACTTCTCAAAACTTGAGAAAGACATAAACACCTAGGTACAGGAAGGTCAGAGAACACCAAACAGATTTGACCCAAATAAGACTGCTGCCAGGCATATAATAAGCTCTCAAAAGTCAAGGACAAGTAGAGGATCCTAAAAGCAGCAAGAGAAAAGAAGCAAGGAACATTTAAAGCAGTTCTCATTTGTCTGGCAACCGACTACTCAACAGAAACCCAGAAACCATACAGGCCAGGAGGGAGTAGGATGACTTTTGCAAAGTGCTAGAAGGAGAAAAAAATTAAAACCTGTAATCCAAGAATACTATATCCAGCCAAGCATTCCTTCAAATATAAAGGACAGATAAAGTCTTACTCATACAAACAAAAGCTGAGATAATTCACCACTACTAGACCTGTCTTATAAGACACGCTAAAGAGAGTTCTTCAATCTGGAAGAAAAAAAGTAACATGCAAAAAGAAAATATTTGAAGGTATAAAACACACTGGTAAAAGTAAGTAGTCAAACTAACCCAGAATACTCCAATACTGTAATTGTGGGGTGCAATCCACTCAGAACTATAGTATGAAGCCCAAAAGACAAATCTATCAAAAACAATAATAGCTGCAGCAACCTATTAAGAGATAGGCAGTATACACATATGTAAATTGAGACAGCAGGAAGTCAAAGTGTGGGGGGATGGACTTAAAATATAGAGATTTTGGTGTTTTCTTTGTTTCTCAGTTGTCATGTCTTTAAGATAACTTGTTATATATTTAAGTTGTTTTTGGTAAGTCTCATGGCAACTACAATGAAAAAAACTATAATAGATTCACTAAAAATAAAAAGCAATGAATTAAAACATACTAGCAGAGAAAAATCACTTAACCACAAAGAAAGAAAACCAGCAAGCAAGGCAGCAAGAATGAGGAGTTACAAAACAATGAGAAAACAAGCAACAAAATAGCAGTAGTCAGTCCTTACTCATCCATAATAACATTGAATTTAAATGTATGCAATTCTCCAATTAAAAGATATAAAGTGGCTGTATGGATAAAGAAAAAAGACCCAACTATAAGCTGCCTACAATAAACCAGCCTTACCTATAAAGATGCACATTGACTGAAAGGAATAGAAAAAGATATTTCAGGCTGGGCACAGAGGCTCACACCTGTAATCTCAGCACTTTGAGAGGCCAATTTGAGAGAATCGTTTGTGTCTGGGAGTTCAAGACCAGTCTGGGAAATAGAGAGAGACTCCATCTCTACCTAGAAATCAAAAGTTAGCCAGGCGTGGTGGCATGTGCTTGTGGTCCCAGCTACTTGGGATGCTGAGGTGGGAAGATCACTTGAGCTTGGAAGGTCAAACCTGCAGTGAGCCATGATCACACCACTGCCCTCAGTTGAGATAAGAGAATGTGACCCTGTGTCAGAAACAAACAAACAAAAAAGACGTTCCATGCAAGTGAAATCCAAAAATGGGCAGGGGTGGCTGTACTTATATCAGATAAAATAGACCGCAAGTCAAAGACTGTAAAAAGCAAGAAAGAACATCACTAAATAGTGATAAAAGGGTCAATCAGCAAGAGGATATAAAATTATAAATATATATGCACCCAACAATGGAACACTGAAGTATATAAAACAGACATTAGTAGATCTAAAGGGAGAGATAGCCTGCAATACAATAATAGTAGGGCACTTCCACACCCCATTCTCAGTAACGGACAGATCATTCAGACAAGAAATCAACAAAGAAACTTTAGAGTTAAACTCTACACTATACCAAATAGGCCTGACTGACATTTATGGATCATTTCACCCAACTGCTACAGAATACCCATTCTTTTCATCAGAGCATGAAGCATTCTCCAGAATACACCACATCTTAGGCCACAACACAAGTCTCAACAAATTCAAAACAGCAGAAATCATATCAAGTATATTTTCTGACAATAATAGAATAAAACTAGAAATCGGTAACAAGAACCCCAGAAACTACTAAACACAGGGGAATTAAACCTCCTTCTGAATGGCCAATGAGTCAATGAAGAAGTTAAGAAGGAAATTTTAAAATGTCTTGAAACAAATGAAAGTTGAAATATACCACAATCTATGGGATATAATAAAAGCAATACTAAGAAGCAAGTATATAACAATAAATGCTTACATCAAAAACGTAGAAAGACTTCAAATAAACAACCTAACCATGCACCTCAAGGAGCAAGAAAAGCAAGAACAAGCCGAACCTAAAATGAGTAAAAGGAAAGAAATAATACAAATCAGAGCAGAAATAAATGAAATTAAGATAAAATAGACAGAAAAATCAATAAAACAGAAAGTTTTTTGAAAAGATAAACAAAATTGACAAACCTTTGGCTAGACTAAGAAAAAAGGAAAGAAGATCCAAATAAAGTCAGAAATGAAAAAGGAGACATAACAACTGTGACCACAGGAATAAAAAGAATCGTTAAAGACAATTAAAAACAACTGCATGCCAAGAAATGGGAAAACCTAGAAGAAACAGGTACATTCCTGGACATTACCAAGATTGAACAACGAAAAAATAGAAAACTTCAACAAACCAGTAACAAGTAACGAGATCAAAGCCATAATAAAAAGTTCACCATCAAAGAAAAGTCTAGGACCTGATGCCTCCACTGATGAATTCTACCAAACATCTGAAGAAATAATACCAATTCTACTCAAATTCTTCAAAAAAAAGTGAAGAGGAGGGAATACCTCCAAACTCATTCTATTACGTCAGTGTTTCCCTGATACCAAAAGCTGACAAAGACCAAAAAATAAATAAATAAATAAAAGACTATAGGCATAGACACAAAAATCTTCAAGAAAATATCAGCAAACTGAATTCAAGAACACATTAAAAAGATCATTCACTACGATCAGGTGGGATTCATCCCAGGGATACAATAATGATTCAAAATTTGCATATCAGTAAACATAATACATCACATTAACAGAATTAAGAACAAAACTACATGATAATTTCAATAGATGCTAAAAAAGCAGATAAAATTCAACATCCCTTTATGATAAAACACCTCATCAAAATGGGTATAGAAAGAACATACCTCAAAATAATAAAGGTTATATATGACAAATCCACAGCTAACATCATAATGAATGGGGAAAAGTTGAAAGCCTTTTCTCTAACATTTGGAACAAGACACGGATGTTCACTTTCACCATTTTTATACAACACAGTACTGAAGTCCTGACCACAGCAATTAGGCAGGAGAAAGAAATACAGGGCACCCAAATTGGAAAGGAACAAGTCAAACTAGCCTTGTTTGCAAACATCATGATCTTATCATATTTAGAAAACACCAAAGCCTGCACCAAAACACTGTCAGAACTGACAAATTCAGTAAAGTTGCAGGATACAAAATCAACATACAAAAATCAGCAGCATTTATATATGCCAACAGCAAACAATCTAAAAAAACAATAAAGTAACCCTATTTCCAATAGCTAAACATAATATAAAATACCTAGAAATCAATTTAACCAAAGAAGTAAAAGATCTATACAAGGAAAACGATACTACACTGAAGAAAGAAATTGAAGAGGACACAAAAAAACTGGAAAGATATTCCATACTCATGGATCCAAATAACTAATATTGTTAAAATGTCAATACTACCCAAAGCAATTTAAAGATTCACTGCAGTCCCTATTAGATGAGGCAGGGTGGGCATGGCTGTAGACATCAATGCAGTCCCTATCAAAATACCAATGACACTTCACAGAACAAAAACAAAAACGAACAAACAAACAAACAAACAAAAAAAAAAAAAAACAAAAAAAAACCACCTCTAAAATTTATAGAAGCTCACAAAAGACCCTAAATACCCAAAGCAATTCTGAGCAAAAATAACAAACATGGAGGTCTCATATGACCGGACTTCAAAATATGCTGCTAAAGCTATAGTATCCAAATAAGCATGGTATTGGCATAAAAACAGACACATAGACCAATGGAACAGAATAGAGAATCCAGGTATAAATTCACACGTTTAAAACCAACTCATTTTTCACAAAGGCGCCAAGAGCAGATATTGGGGAAAGGACAATCTCTTCAAAAAAATGTTGCTGAGAAACTGGATTTCCATACACAGAAGAATGAAACAAGACTCCTATGTCTCACCATATACAAAAATCAAATCAAAACGGATTAAAGATTTAAATGTAAGACCTGAAACTATGAAACTACTAAAATAAAACACTAAGGAAACACTCCAGGACGTTGATCAGGGCAAAGATTTTTTTGGTAAGACCTCAAAAACACAGATAACCAAAGCAAATAAAGATAAAATGAGATCACATCAAGCTAAAAGGCTTCTGCACAGCAGAGAAAACAAAAAAGTGAAGAAACAACCCACAGAATGGAGAAAATATATGTAAACTACACATCTGACAAGGGAGTAATACCAGAAGATATAAAGAGCTCAAAACAACAGCAAAAAAAAAAAAAAAAAAAAAAAAAAAAAAAAAATCCTCCAATTTAAAAATGGGCAAAAGATCTGAATAGACATTTCTCAAATAAAAAAATACAAATGGCAAACAGATATAGTCATCAGAAAAATACAAATCAAAATCACAGTGAGATATCATCTCACTCCAGTTAAAATGGCTTTTTTTTTCTTTTGAGATGGAGTCGCTCTGTCATCCAGGCTGGAGTACAATAGCATGATCTCCACTCACTGCAACCTCCGCCTCCTGGATTCAAGCAATTCTCCTGCCTCAGCCTCCCGAGTAGCTGGGAGTACAGGCACCCACAACCACGCCCAGCTAATTGTTTGTATTTTTAGTAGAGATGGGGTTTCACCATGTTGGCAAGGCTGGCCTCATGATCCGCCTGCCTCAGCCTCCCAAAGTGATGGGATTACAGGCGTGAGCCACTGGGCCTGGCCTAAAATGGTTTTTGTGAAAAGACAGAAAATAACAAATAGCTGGCACGGATGTGGAGAGAGCGGAGCCCTCAGACACTGTGGGTGGGGATGTAAATTAGCACAGCCACTATAGAGAACAGTATGGAGGTTGCTCAAAACAAAGTGAAACTAGAACTAACATATGATCCAGAAATTCCACTACCAGGTTTGTATCCAAAAGAAAGGAAATCAATATGTCAAAGAGATGTCTGCATGCCCATGTTTATTGCAGGACTAGTCACAATAGCAAAAATATGGAATCAACCTAAGTGTCCATCAATGGATGAATGGATTTAGAAAATGCAGAATAAGGCCGGGCGCCGCGGCTCACGCCTGTAATCCCAGCACTTTGGGAGGCCAAGGCGGGCAGATCACAAGGTCAGGAGATTGAGACCACCCTGGCCAACATGGTGAAACTTCGTCTCTACAAAAAGTACAAAACAGGCTGGGCGCGGTGGCTCAAGCCTATAATCCCAGCACTTTGGGAGGCCGAGACGGGCGGATCATGAGGTCAGGAGATTGAGACCATCCTGGCTAACAGGGTGAAACCCCGTCTCTACTAAAAAATACAAAAAAACTAGCCGGGCGAGGTGGCGGCGCCTGTAGTCCCAGCTACTCGGGAGGCTGAGGCAGGAGAACGGCATAAACCCGGGAGGCGGAGCTTGCAGTGAGCTGAGATCCGGCCACCGCACTCCAGCCTGGGCGACAGAGCGAGACTCTGTCTCAAAAAAAAAAAAAAAAAAAAAAATACAAAACAAATAGCTGGGCGTGGTGGCACATGCCTGTAGTCCCGGCTACTTGGGAGGCTGAGGCAGGAGAATCGCTTGAACCTGGGAGGCGGAGGTTGCAGTGAGCTAAGATCGCACCACTGCACTCCAGCCTGGTGACAGAGTGAGACTCCATCTCAAAAAAAAAAAAAAAAAAAAAAAAAAAAAAAAGCAGAATATGTACACAGTGGAATAGTATTCAGCCATAAAAAAGGCTGCAATCCTGTCACAGGCACCAGCATGGGAAACTGGAAGTCATTATGTGAACTGAAAAAAGTCAAACATAGAAAGACAAATATTGCATGTTCTCATTCAAATGTGGGATCTAACAAACGGATCTCGTGAGGATGAATCTGTTGAGATTGGTGGTTACCAGAGGATGGGAAGGGGAGCAGGGAGGAAGGAAGGAGAGACGTTGACTACAATAAAATGAACGGAAGAAATAAACAAACGGAAGAAATACAACCTAGTGTTTGATAGATCAACAGGGTGACTAGAGTTAACAACAATGTATGCACATTTCAAATTAGCTAAAAGAGAACAGCTTGACTGTTCCTGGCACAAAGAAAAGATCAATATTTTAGGTGAAGATCCCAATAACCCTGATTTGATCTTTACAAATTATACAATTAAATGATCACATGTACCCTGAAAATATGTACATCGATTCTGTATCAATACAGAGAAGCTTTCTAGAGCACCCATTTGTCTACACTCTGCACCTCCGCAACAAGCAGGAAGCGGCCGGTGTGACCGCACCTCCCAAAACTGCCATTAAGGGCTGCTTAGCATTCTGGGACATGGCGACGTCGTGGGGGGAACTGCAGGGTGACTGAAAAAGGAGAATCCCAGAACTCCCCCCAAGGACGGCCGTGCAGAGCCCACGGCGTGGCTGAAGGGGCCGGGTGAGCTGGCACGCAGCAGTAGATCCCAGCCACCGCCACCATCATCCTGGCCATTGCTGGCCGTCATCTCTGGTCACTGCAAACAGAGCCCCTTACGATACCTTAGGGGATACGATACCTTAGGGGATGGCGTGGAAACGCTTGGCTAAATGAAGATGCTGCTGACTTCGCTACGTGGTGCCTGCCACACAGGCAGGCAGTGTCCTCAGAGGAGCCCCGGCTTCTCCTCTCCCTTCTCCTCCTCGGATCTAGGAAGGGCCGTTTGTGCTCCCTTGGGGCATGAAGGAAGACCCTCAGGCACGCCACCCCTCCAGCCACCGCGCCCATTCACAGTCCACGCCAGCCAAACGCTGAGGGGTGGGTAAGGCTGCCTGGGCCCTGGGCCCTCAGACCTTCAAGCAAAGCTGCCCGAAGGTGGGGCTTGCCCTGGCGTCTGTGGGGTGGGGGCGCACAGTCTGATCCAAGTCTGACATGCAGCAGCTGTGAGCCTCGAGATGCCTCAAGCCTCTTCATGGAGCTGCTGTGAAGACTTGACGGCACTCAGCGGGGCTCCTCACAGGCTGGGCACCCGGTGACCACTCAGCCAGTGGGCGTGGGTACTGAGAGGCTCCCACCAGGAGCAGGTTCCACCCTGTAGGACTCTGGGCCCTCCCTTGAGCTCCGTCCTCCCCAAGCTCAGCCCCGGGTCCCCCTGTCCCTTGGGCTCCCACCTTGGCCCTGACCATCGGGCGACCCTGAGCCACCCTGCGTCCTTCCTGCTGACACTGCCCCGTCTACCCTGGGGAGGGAAGCCCCAGCTGCTCAGGGTCCATGGCCCGTCCAGCCCTGTGTGGTCAGCCCAGGGCGGATTCTCCCACCTGGCCCCCAGTTACCCGGTGCAACCTGTCCCCGCCTGGTCACCCCATTACCCAGTACAGCCTGTCCCCGCCTGGCCCCCCAGTTACCTGGTGT